>NC_056734.1:775181909-775401909 GCF_019279795.1 Protopterus annectens
AAGGGTAGGCTATAAAAAAACATTGCTTATAAAAGCATGCACTAAAATAAACAATACCTTCATCTACAAGCAAATACACCACATAGGTTGTATAGGATAGAGAAGTACAGGTAAGTCCCAGCAAAGAAAGGGGGATGGTGCGTGGGTAACCTGGACTGCAACAGTGAATACACTCTAACATCTACATTTATGGTAGGTATACAACTGTACTATGTTCATTGTGTTTCACTTTTGCAGTCATTACACTTGGGTTGAATCCCAAAGCTGAGGTTGGGAGGCTGGGTCTAAATAGAATTAGGAGTGGCTATAAGGCCCTGCAGAACTGTAGTGGCAAAGCCTGCTCTGGATTTAGAGTAAAGAGGTAAGTGGTAGTGCTTAGTAAAAGTGTGCACTGAAGTCCAAGTTGCAGCCTCCAAAATATCCTTGGTTGGTACTCCTCTGAGGAAGGCTGCTGAGGTGGCTGCTGCCCTGGTAGAATGTGGTCTAATGCCCTTAGGCACTGACTTACCATGTTGTGAATAGCAGAAACGAATGCAGTGTCCTATCCATTTTGAAATAGTCTGCTTTGAGATAGCCTTTCCTTGTGATCCTGCAGCATATGCCACTAAAAGTTGCTCAGTCTTTCTGAAAGCTTTAGTTTTGTCCAAGTAGAAGCGTAGCTGTCTGTGTATGTCCAAAGAATGCAGAAGTCTCTCCCCTTTATTCTGTGGGTTTGGGAAAAAAGTAGGCAAATGAATGGTTTGGTTAAGAGCCACACAGGACACCACCTTAGGCATAAATGTTGGGTTTGTCCTTAGAGAAACCCTGTCTGGATGGAAGATAATAAAAGGTTCCACAGCCATTAATGCCCGTAACTCTGAGACTCTTCTTGCTGAAGTTATTGCTAGGAGCAGAGCTGTTTTCCATGATAAGAATTTTATCTCAGCTGTATTGGCTGGCTTGAAAGGAGGCTGTGTGAGTTTTTCCAAGACAAAATTGAGGTCTCATTCAGGTATTGGTGCTCTCCTTGGAGGTCTTCTATTTTTGGCTCCCCTGAGGAACTGCCTAATCAATGGATGTGAAAAAATAGATGGGTCTGTATTGTAATGAGCTGAAATGGCAGAGGCATGGATCTTAATTGATGAGAAGGATAGGCCTTTGTCCAGCATCTCAGTTAGATATTGTAAAATCTGAGGTATATTTGGGACAAGCATGTCAATTCCTTGTGCCTGGTTCCAAGCACAGAATCTCTTCCATTTTTCTGCATAAGAATTTCTGGTGCTGGGCCTCCTGGCCTCCAAAATAACATCCATAACCACTTTAGAGAGAGGTGTATTCTGAATGGTTACACTATCCGCCATGCAGATAGATTTAGGGTTCTGAGTTGGCTGTGCAGGATCTGATTGTTTTGTTGGGTAAGTAAATGAGGAATTTGAGGCAATGTCCAGGCTGGGCCTTGGGACAAGCTCCTTAGGATTGGGTACCAGTGTTGGCGTGGCCAATCTGGGGCAATTAGTATCATTTGTGGCTTCTCTTGTCTGACCTTTAGGAGTACCATGGGGAGGAGAGGCAGTGGAGGAAAGGCATATACTGTAAGGTTGTTCCAGCTGAATGACAAGGCATCCACTTTCCATGCTTGTTTGTGATGAGTCCTTGTGCAGAATCTCTGAAGTTGGCATTTGTGAGGGGAGGCAAAAAGATCCATGTCTGGGCATCCCTGTTTCCTTGTTATCATGCTGAAGATTTGTGGATCTAGTTTCCACTCGTGAGGATCCATGAGGTTTCTGCTTAGTTCGTCTGCCAGAGCATTTGTTTTTCCTGGCAGGAATTGTGCTTGCAGGTGTACTTGGTAGGTCAATGCTGTGTTCCACAAAATCATGGCGTGTCTGCAGAGGGGGTAGAAATGTGTGCCCCCCTGCTTGTTTATGAACCACATAACTGTGGTGTTGTCAGTCTTTAACAGCAGCTGTCCTGGATGAAGTAAGTCCTTGAAGGCTGTCTGGGCAATTTGTACAGCTAGCATCTCTTTTTGATTGATGTGAAGAAGCCTTTGGCTTGGGGGCCATGTGCCCTGAATACATTTTCTTGCCATGTGGGGCCCCCAGGCATAATTTGATGCATCCGTTGTTAGTGTCTGCCTGGCTGTGGGTAAAGTGAATGGCTGTCCCTTGTTGTGGTGACAGGCCTGTGCCCACCATCAAAACTCCTGTTGTAGGCAGGGAATGAGGGAAATTAATGTTTCCAGGCTGTGGCAATGTTGAGTCCAAACACTTTTTAGATACCATTGTAGTTTCCTCATATGCAGTCTTGCATATGGAATTAGCAGAATGCAGGAGGCCATGTAGCCCACAGCCTGCAGAATTTTTCTTGCAGATAACTGGGTCTTTGTTGCCATGCTTTTGAAGTTGCCATGCTTTTGAAGTAAGAAGTCAGTTGCCTTTGTTTGTCTGGCGTGAGATAAGCCATCTGGGCAGTTGTATTTAAGCTTGCACCCAGGAATATTATCTCTTGAGAGGGTACTAGTTTTGATTTCTTTTCGTTTACTGTGTACCCTAGGCAAATTAGTAATCTTTTTACAAACGCCAGATGCTTTAGTAGAATGTCTTTGGTCTCTGCTTGAATAAGGCAGTCGTCCAAGTAGGGATATATTTGAATTCCTCTTTGTCTGCAAAACGCAATTACTGGTGCCAGGCATTTTGTGAAGACCCTGGGCACAGTAGATAAGCCAAAGGGCAGTGCAGAGAATTGATAGTGCATTGAACCAGCTATGAATCTGAGGTATCGTCTGCAGTTTTGTCTGATAGGGACATGCAGGTATGCCTCATTGAGGTCCAAAGTCACGAGCCAAGCTTTCTTGCCCAGCATGGGAAGAAGCTGTTGTAGAGTCAACATTCTGAATTTCAGAACATCCAGAAACGTATTTAGAATAGTCAGGTCCAGAATTAGTCTCCATGTTTTGTCCTTTCTTGGTACTAAGAAAAGTCTTGAGTAAAATCCTTGTCCCTGCTCTTGTTGTGGCACTGGCTAAATGGCCCTCATGTCCATGAGAGATGAAACTTGTTTTTGTGCCTCTGCCCATTGATTGTGTGGCAGATCTGGCATACCTTTTGCCTTTGGAAGGGTGTGAAAGTGAAACCTGTAGTCCTGACAGACTATATTTAGGACCCATTTGTCCTGGATGATCGTGTGCCAATTTTGTGAAAAAAGTGCTAGCTTTCCCCCTAAGGGTGCTGCCAAAAGATAAGTGCTTGGCATTGGCATTGGGAAGTCATTGTGACTGTTTCCTATATGGCTGTGATTTGTCTTCTCCACTTTTGGAGGTAGAAGCACCCCATTGTTTGGGCCTGTATGAGCCCTGGGGCTGTTGTCTGCCTCTAGGGTGTCTGTAATCTGCCTCTTTGTGGCCTGTCTGACACGGGAAAGGACCAGTTCTTAGAAGGCCAGTTCCTGCTAAATCTGGGTGGCTGTACCTGTAAGAAATCCTTCACTGCCTGCATAGATTTAGCTTTATCCTCCATTTTCTTCAACACCTCTTCTGCCTTAACACCAAACAAAGTATCATGCTGTAATGGAGCATCCAATAATTTTGCTTTAACATGATCAGGCAGAGTCTGTTCCTTTAACTAAGCTGCCTTCTAATAACAGAACCTGTTACAGCGGCCCTGCAAGAGGCCTCCAGCGAATCATAACCACATTGCAAAGTATGTTTGCCCACTTGTTCAGCTGCATGCAATAAATCCTGCAATTCCTTGTTCTCATAACATTCAGAATTTGTCAACATTTTCTGTCTTAACAGAGACATTAAGTATTGCTGATATTTAAGCATATGAAACTGACAATTTAAAGCCCTTACAGCCAAGGTAGCAGAAGTGTAAACTTTTTTCCCCCATCTGTCCAGTGCCATAGAATCTCTATCTGAGGGGATAGGGTTTTTTGCAGTAGCAGCCTTGACCCCTTTGGGACACTGAGAAATAGTTTCTGGGTCAGCAGCAGGGTTTTTATACAGAAATTTATGAGAATCTGGAACCATGTAGTATCTGCCTGGCTTAACAGGTGCAGGAGGTAAAGAGTCGGGAGACACGCCGGACTCTGAAAATACATCATCTACAATGTCTAGAACAGGTGGAATAGCAAGAGGTCTGTGCTGAGGTAGTAGAAGAAAGTCTCTGAGCCTTTTCTTAGAATCCGAATAATCTTGGCTCTCCCAGTGGAAATGCTCCCTCATGGTATGCAGGGTTTCCCCAAACGAGTAATCCTCAGGAGGAGAAGTTGAAGGAATAGATTCTTCAGCATCAGAATCCTCATAGGGAGGAATAGAGTATCCCTGTTCTGAAGAGGAGTCAGAGGAAATGGAAACCTGATCAGAGGAATCATATTCAGTATCTTGCCCTAGGCCTCTTAACAGGAGGGGATGGGAACCCCTGATCAAAGTAATTAGGTCTTCGGCCATTTTGAGCATCTGTTTCTTAGGCATGGAAGTCTGTCCTGGAGAATGATGTACTTGTTTCCTTGTCTTTAAAACTGTTTTAGTCTTTGTCTTAGATGCTGAAGTTGGCTTGATATAAAGCTGTGTAGGTCTGAAAACACCCTCAGAAGCCGATGCCTGCTCAGCGGCTCCGGACCCATCTGAGGGATTAGTTTCCGAAGGCCCAATACCTTGAGTATCCAGAGGCCTAGCTGTCTCCATGTGGGAGTTGGAGGCGGCTTGTGGCTCTGAGGTAGCGGGTGTCAGGGGCTGCGAAGGCACCTCACTGAGAACCGGCGAACCAGTGACTGGCCTAGAAGAGGCTTCATCGTCTGTTTTGGAACTCGGATACCTGTCCTTTTCTTTTTCCTTGCGTTTTTTATGAATTCCGGTCATCAGTTGTTCTGACGGCATTATATAGTTAAACCTTTGGCCAAAGTAATGAAAAGCAAAATCGTACCGATGCTTAATAGTGCGTTGGTTAAATCTAGCACAAAACCGACAACAAGCTATGTTGTGGTCAGGGCCTAGGCAAGGAATACAGTAAGAATGAAAATCCTTATGAGGTACTTGCTTCCCACAAGAAATACAATTGTTAACTTTTTTTGACATCGGTCTGGAGCAAAAAAAAGTTTCCCCAACAGGGTACTTAGCTTTATAGAAGACTTCGGATCTGAAATTCAATTTCAAAAATTTCAGGAGTTGGCCGACCGGCACTTGTGAAGTGCTTTTGCTTCGGGCACTGCGCGGCAAGAAAGACTGAAGAAAATGGCATCGGCTGCATCTTTTATACCCCTGGCGCACTGTTAGGGAAGAGGCGACAGCAACCGATGCCGGACCAGGACTTTGGAATTCAGGCCAACTGCGGGTAGCCTGCCAACAGGTTAACCCAAGTGTAATGACTGCAACAGTGAAACACAATGAACATCTATATATACTAACTTCAGGATCGCACCACAGTGGAGAAAAGGGCCCAACACCATTCCCAATTCTGGTATTATAGACAAGCTCACCAGTCTGAACATAAACCCATATGTCATGAGATGGGTTGCCAATTGGCTCACGGATAGAACCCACACAGTGAGAGTTGCAGGCTCTAGGACCAACTCTAAACCAGTTACAAGTGGCATCCCCCAGGGCTCAGTCCTTTGACCCCTCCTGTTTGGTATATACTTCTCAGAGGTACAGACAAGCACAGGAGGACTATGGCTGACCAAGTTCGCAGACGACTGGAAACTGGGGGCCATAATTGACTCTCCAGCTGATACAGACATCCTCCAGAAGGGTCTCATTGAGATGGATACCTGGTGTCAAAATCATGGCCTCAAGCTAAATGCCAAAAAGTGCATAGTCATCCCCTTTGGAAAAAATAAAGTACCCGTGAACTGCCACATACATGTACCCTAAATACAGAAAATGTAATAAGGGATCTGGGGACCCAAGTAGATAGTAATCTCTCCTTTGATAATCATATTGCCAAGGTGGTTAGAAAATCCTTCTATGTGGCCCACCTAATCACAAAAGGGTTCGAATCTAGAACAAAAATGAGGTTATTGTGCCCCTCTACTCATCACTCATCAGACCCATCATAGAGTACAACGTCCCATTTGGGATGTACCTTATAAGACACCTGCAACAGCTGGAAAGACCACAGAAGTACCTCACCAAGCAGATTACTGGCCTCAAACATATGCCCTATGCAGCCTGACTGAAGAAACTCCAGCTGTACTCGGTTGCATATCACTTACTCAGAGGTGATCTCTGCCTGACATACAAGGCCATGTCCAACCCAGAATTGATGGACATGCTCTACCTAAAAAAAAACAAATCTCTGAGAGCCACATGCACTAGGGAATCTAAACCTCACCACAACGATAAATAGGATGTGCTGGATGGATAGATTCCTCTCTCAGAGACTCCCCATGCTTTGCAACAGATTCCAATCTACATTAGGCAGAGACCCTCACTAACACTCTTCAAGAGAAACCTTGGCGAGTGGATGGGAAACAGAAAATTTACCCTGGGGATCACTGCAGTGGCTCTGCTGGACAGAGGCACAGGGAACTTATGGCTCTGCTGGACCGAGGCACAGGGGCCTAATCTAAGGAGGCGGCGAAAGCCAACACATTCAAGCTAAGCTTATAGATGCCTTCGGGCAGATAGCCCAATACTTACCTATGATCCTAAATATGTTTTATTTGCCCAACAGTACTTACATTCAGTGAAATGAGTTTTCAGTGATTTGGTGTGAGTGGTTTGAAATACAGTTAAATGAGTTTTCAGTGAATGAAAGTAGACCCATATATGTGTGTGTATGTGTGTGTGTGTGTGTGTATATATATATATATATATATATATATATATATATATGTGTGTGTGTGTGTGTTTGTGTGTATGTGTGTGTGTGTATATATATATATATATATATATATATATATATATATATATATATAAATTGGAGCTTATTACAGTCACACTTCACAAATTAATATTATAATAAGAATCCCTTTGGTAACTGACAATTGTTCAATAATTTTAGAACTTTCTTTAGGTTTTAAAGTCAAGAGTTAAAGAAATTTAATTTCAAAGATCTAGATTTTAATAATGTTTCTGAAAGGATAAACACAACATACTGATATTCTGAGTCTCAAAAATGAAGGCAAAGGATATTCTACTTTAGAATCTTTTTTTTTTTTTTTTTTTAATCAATGTAAGTAGTTTTCACTCCAAGGTACCCAAATAAACTAAACTGCCTTATTGGTGTGATGTTGAGATATGCAAGTTATGTACAACAACAAAAACACTTTTTTGTAAGTGTAAGTTAAATCCTTGCCCTGCTATAAAGAAAATAAATAAAATTTCAAGGAAATGTAAGTAATAATTATCCATATAAAAGATACCATTTGAAACTAATTAAGTCCCATGTTTACAAAAAGTATTTACAAGAAATATTTTTATAAATATATAAACTTATTTTGCAACTTATTTTGGATGCTGGGTATATTATGAGAAGGATGCTAAGGATGGAGTTGCCAGGTAAGAAAAAAAGAGGAAGGCCTAAGATAAGGTTTATGGATGTGGTGACAGAAGGACATTCAGGTGGTTGATGTGACAGAGCAAGTTTCAGAAGACAGGAAAAATGGAAACAGATGATCCGCTGTGGCACAACTCCTAACAGGAACAACCGAAAAAAAAAAAACTAGTCAGTACATACCTTCATTATCAGTGCTAATATTTCTGAACCACTTGAGATATAAAAAAACTTATTATACTCATTTGCTAATAACTTGTGAGTTAGAATTTTGTTTTAGATTTGCTGCTTATTAATAATTTTTATGTTCAACTAGGAGTACAGAGTTCATTTATGCAGTTCTAAGTAAAGCAGGCAATAAAACCACTATGGGCCCAGATGAAATACCAGCTATGCTTGTATATGGTATTAGAGATAATACTACATTTAATACTTAGTGTTATGCAACAAAATTGTGTCGTCCCTCCTGTCTGGAAAAGGTCTTTTTATCGCCAATTTATAAATAACGGGATAAATCAGAGTTGTCTAATTACAGACTTAACAGCATAACATCAAATCTTTGTAAATGTTTTGAAGGAGTATTATTAAGATGTTATCCAAGGCAAGTAGTCAAGTCAAATAATTTTGATTTATATCAACACAGGTTTACTCAAGGTAGATCTACAGTAACTAACTTAACTGAATTTTAGGGTAATGTCACTTTAGCCTTGGATGCATCTTTATGTGTTGGTGTCACTTTCAATGAGTTAGCTACAGCTTCTGATACCATCTCTGATTAATCTATTGAAAAATATTGAGTATCTTTTTAAATGCAATCCATATTTGATTAAATGGATTTTACTGTGGCTGACTGGTTGTGCTCAATGTATATCAATCAAAGGGCAACGATCTGAATATCTTCCTGTTTATTCGGGTGTATCTTATGCTTCTGTTTTAGGCTCTTTTTAGTTTTTAACGTAGTATTATCAACTAGCCCTATGAACAACCAGTTTTGGCAAACCAAATATGCTGATGATTGCAAAACTGGATTTGTTTCAGATAGTGATGGGACATCTTTGTAATTAAATAACTTTTTGGCTCAATTTTGTACATGGGCCAAAGGCGTAAATTTAACTTGTAGTAGCAATAAGTGTAAAGTTATGTACTTTGGTAGATCTACACCTTTACCAGAGATACTGTTATACAACATTAGATTACAAATGGCTAAAGGGTACAAAGATTTGGGTATTTCCATCTACCCCAATTTTTTCATTTTGGTTACACTCACTTAGTATTAGTAAATTTTTACTTTAATAGAGATTTAAATCATTCTCTCTTAGGGATGGTTATTGTTTGGAAAATTTATTTTTTATGTACATACAACCAATTATAGACTATAACAACACTTTTTGTTCTTACAATAGAGATCAGCTTAATTTGATTAAATTGGAACAAAGGAAATTTACTAAAATGATTCCTTCAGTAAAGCAATTAACTTATAAGGAAAGTTGCAGGATTCTCAAATTATTGACTCTTCATTATAGGTACACCAATCATATGTTCCAAGCATTTTATAATATCTCAGTTTCTAATAACTTTTTATATGCAGGTGTGATCATTTAAACTTTAATATATAATAACGGTTCACTACTATTCAAACACTAGCACGCTGAATGGACAGTCTAATCAGCATGCCTTTTGTAAGTTGAGGATATACCAATAAAAAAGTCCAGCCAGCCACTGAAAGATCATTTAGTGTCCAGACTTTTTTACTGCTATATACTGGAGAACACACCAAAATATGAGAAAAAGTCAGATACGTTCTGCAAAACTAAAATCAGAAACATACGCAATTTTCCCCATATTGCTGGGCTGTCCCTGTAAATGTCTATTTTTAACTTAAAAAAAAAACTAAGCAAACAGTAATGGACATTCTGCTTTATCTGTTGCTTCACCTTCACCAATGTACTGCGCAAGCATGAGAACTTAAGTCCTACATGCATGCACAGTACATCAGCATAGTGAAGACAGCATGGAAAAAGACAGAAGTGTCCTTATACAATTGCATGATTTAAGAAAGGCAAGAAAATTCTCTCTTAAATAATGTTAATTTATAAATAGCAATAATCCACTCCTGTTTGTGGGTATATCGGGATTTACCCACACTTGGCTATATTGGCTTCACCCAAGTGATCAAACCACACCAGGCATGGCTAAATCCTGATATACCCACACACAGTTAAGGATTATTACTTTATTATATCAAACAGTGTAGAACACAGTTATATCACCCAAGTAATTCCGAGGTTATGGAACCATATATTAATTTATATACGGTTATCCCCCAAATTAAAATATTTTAAAAATAGATTTGATAATTGGGCAGGTGATAATGTCTATGATCCAGAGTTTAATGAGGCAGTGCTCCTTGATGGCCTTTGGTCTGAACACTAAATAAACCCATGAGAACCTGTGCCGAGGGTACAGGATTTCATTCCTTCCACCTTCATTTGCATACTTTAGGATTTTTGAGAACATCACTTAACCAGAAATTGCTCCCAGGTCACCCTTGGAAAATGGCATTTTGTCTAAATGGCTTAACTGCTCAAAAATAGTACGACATAAAGCATCTATTCTCAGGTAACAAACTAGTGTACTGAAAAAAACCTTTTAATCAATGAAGACAAAATACAATGCATCACAGCTGTACTGGATGACAGTAAGTGGCACTACACTTCAGGCACACAGTGAGACTTCTAAGGCAGTTTTAAATTTTCTCTGTCATAAGCTCCATTGCCATCAAAAGATCACATTTAAGAAACATAAATGCAAAGGACCTTATCAGCTTTGGATGTCAGCTTAGGAATGCTTAGCAAATGTTGATTTGTTGACCTTATTGGGGTGATACTAGATCAGAATTTGTGAAACATCTGAGACTACATGACACTTTGCAAAACAGAACTATTAAAACTTCAGTTTTAAAAAAGATTAATCCAACACACTACAGCATCATTTATGGAGCATAGGCTAAAGAAGTGGTCACTCACCAACGAAAGCTGACTCCACATCGCTCTCAAGGGCTTGTGGTGGACGATGATCCTGTTTTCAGATTTCTGTCCCTTAATCTCAGTCTCTTCCTCTGAATCATTATCCAAAGCCTTTTCTTTGTAATTTTGATAAAGCACTGCATTTTCTGTAGCATAACCACAAATTGAAGACAGAATGTGGAGCGTGTAATTGCAGTTACATAGATCAGAGATTAAAAATAAATGTACAGTAATGTCCATTTTCAAAGAAGATTAAGTGTTCTTTAAAATATAATCATTAAAGCAAAGGGTAACACAATTACAGAGGAATATGTGCAAACAGTGAACATCAAATCTTAAGAGTCAGTAACAATAACACTGGCTGAATTTCTTACACTGTGCAGTCTGTTATGTCCTACAAATGTATTACTTTTACCTGTTAACCTAATCAGGAGGGTTGGATAAAAGATGTTCCTCAGCCATAATCACAATGTAAAGCAAATACAACATCACAACTGCTCACGCCTATTGCATGTCAAAAAAAGCTGACAGTGCAGAAGATAAGGTGCAACAGACACCCAACAGGTCAACAACAAGGATGCAATATGGCGACTGTGGTGGTGCAAGATTTAGTTTTGCTGATTCATAGCACTTTGATCCACCAGTCTGTTTAATGGTTATGGCACAACTGGGCGGAGCTGATATGTTCACCTCATATTCTTGTAGATTTTTACTAGGCTGTCTAGACCCCTGCTAGATTTGAAAAACGCACTGGCAAGTGAAAATGCAATGCACTGACCTCCTGCATGTGCAGCCATATTTGTGTGTGCCCACTAAATGTCTGTCATTCTACTGAGGGATCCTTTCTGATGGTGACCATTACCTGCTGGCATAGGGCCTCGGAGACCAGAGCCTGAACTAGACAAATAGGTTGTAAAAATATGAAGGATGAATGGACAAAATGCAATTCAGTTACATTAAAGTAAAATATTAGGATTCCATCTTTACAAGACAGCAGAAGATTGCAGTTCCACAACAGAGCTTGTCCTTACCTCTGGATTAAATTCATGTAATACCTGCTACAAGCCATGCAAATGACATCACAACGAATCATCTTGCTGTATCTGCAAACAGACTAGTCTATGGAATAAACTTTAAATATGATGGCCCTGATTTAAATTCTGCAAAGCATGACTTAACTTGATTGCTAACTAGATGGGTGAACTGGCTCATTTCTGAACCTTATGAGCCAAGACTTGGTTGCAAGAGCATGTAATTACATGTTGTGTATATATGGACAGTATGGAATAGTCAGTTTAATCAGCATACCATTAGGAGACAGGAGGAAAGTGGAGCATCTAGGGAAACCCTACAGAGACTTTGGAAGAACATGTAAATCCAACACATGACAACCAGAAGTCAAGACTGAACACCAGCACCTGAAACACTGAAGCACAAACTTAATTGTCCCACCATGCTGTTCATAATAAACATGGCTTCTCAGTAACTAATGTCATGCTGTGTGAAGTAATAACCATGACAGAAGCCAAGCAATTCTGCCAACTGAGCTGTGTCTAATTGAACTCACAGAAGCAGCTCTCCCAAGCACATCTCATGCTGAAAGAAAGGTAACACTGTAGCAAGTACACTACAGTACTCTAAATAATCTTTACAGAAGTATAAACTAACTTCCAAAGCACAGCTCTCCCCCTAACAAGTGTAGTTGCACCCTCCACCTGAAACATTTTATGACTCTGGACAGCAAGTCTTTCAATAAAGAAAAAAAAATAATTGTCAGGAGCAACAAAAATATTAAAAAAGGCCAGCCAGGCATTAACAGAATAAAGAGATTTTTTTTTTTTTTTTTTTTTTTTTTTTACTTGTCACATCTCAGAGTTTTAAACAACATACACCAGAGGCCCACTCCACCATGAACATTCCCCACAGCTTCAAACTGAAAAAGAAACACTTGCAAAATCCATCCTCCCCAAGATCTTGTACTCTAAAATTAAGGAATGAGGCCCTCAAAGGGGAACTGCAGGAGGCTGTCCCCTACAAAGCATGTTCTGATACTATGTATTTGTGCACTTTGGAGTTCACATGCAGTGCATACTACTTGGTAAATTCACTATTTGATGTGTGACAATTTTGCAGCACTAATTTTGAAAATCTGTGGCCTATAGATTGGACAATGCAATTACAAATGGGATTCCCTGCCGTGAAGCCCACCGTCCAACCAGTTTACCAAAGTCTACCGTTGCTTTACGGTACACCGAACGTTTATATACTCCTTGCGTAGCGTAGGGCATAAAGGTGATGTTCAGGCATACCATCGTCAGAACTTCTATGCTGCCAGTTCGAACGCTGTTTCTAACCATCTGTCTGTTACCTCCATCTGTTTTTTTCCGTTTGTTGGCATTCTGGTGATTACTCCCATTTGCTGAAGTCCTCACCATTGCAGATAAGTACCCTGTTGTTTCTTTTTTTTCCTTTTCTGATTGCTTTATGCTGTTTGGGGGGGGGGGTGTTAATGTCATCCAAGAAGGGTAAATGCCAGTGTGGGAGACTGATTTCCCCATAAAGACTGCCATGATAAATGTCTTTTTGCCTGAGTGCTGCTCACAACCATACATCTTGTTCTATTTGTCAGGCGTTGTCCCCAAAACTCTTCATAGTAGGCTTTCTTCCTTTTCTTTGTATCTTGAGAACCAGCTTCTTGCTGCAGATGCTATGGATGGAACTTCCTGCCCCGAGAGTCAGCCGTCAGGAAAGAAGATGCATAAGGTAAGGCCGGAATTTTCTGTCCAGCCCCTGCTGGGAGTTTCTCCCGTGGTTATTACAAACTCAACTCGCCTGGTTGTACTGTCAGATTCCTCTAGTACATCTGGCTTGGAGGTCGGTGAGGATCTGGCAGCATGTCCGACGAGGCTTTGCAGGCATCCATTTGAGGTGTTCAGAGAGAACCATGGTTGATTGTTTCCAAGGGGTCAAAAGGTGTTCCACAGTTTCTCTCTAGGGAAAAAGTTCCTACTGCAGTTGTGGAATGCTGTCCTGAGTCAGAGCCTTCTCAGATTTCTAGGACGGACATCCCCTTAAAAAAGAAACTGAAAACTGATCATGTTTCTTCTGCTCCTAGGGATCCACAAAATGAGTGGCAGGCCTTTACACAGGGATTATTTAATGCTTTATTGTTGCTGAGGCCTCCTCAAGGGGTTTCGGTTCCTACTCCTCCTTGGTCCTTTTCTTCCCCTAAAAGGCCCAGAGAACTGAATTCTTCCGACGTGGATTCTGATGATGAATCCTTTGTTTAGTCTACCCAGATTCCTTCTCCTTTAGACTACGGGTCTGAAGAGGATGACTCATACTCTAGATAATCCTTATGAGGAAAATTCCTTTGGGGGCCCAATCTCTAGGATGATGGAATTTTTTTAAGTGGGATTGTGCCCAAGTTTTGGATATCCATAAGAGGTACTATGAGTTACTGCAGATGGAATCTCTTAAACCTGCGGCCATTCCTCCTGTCTTGCCTGCTTTATTGGAAGTTTTTTCCAATGCCTGCAAAGCACTGTATTCTCTGCCCCTTGCTCCCAAATGTCTGACAGGTTTTATAGGCTGCCTAAAGATTGTTATTTTTTTTTTTAAATGTCCTGCTGCTGTCCCCTCTGTGGTGTCTGTAGCCTCTGATAAGCCATCTCAATTGCTTCCTTTGCCCAAGTTACTGTCTTCTGACAAGGACAATAGAACCATGGATAGGTTGGGTAAGACGGTTTACACTTCAGCTACACTAGCTTTTGGGGCTAATAATTATCAGACCCATATCACTAGGTATGTGTTGACTCTTCTTTCTCAGGCTCGTCAGCTTCTTTCTGATCTTCCAGACTAGAGTAAATCTTATGTTCTTTCCTTGCTATGGACTTCTCTCTCAAGTAGTTCATCACTTTATCAAGTGTAGTTATGATGCAGCACATGCCTCTTATAGAGCTACTGCTTTTGGTTCAGCTCTGAGGAGGTATTCTTGGCTTTGGCTTCAACCTTTATCTAATGATATTAAGGCTAAGTTGACGGATGCTCCTCTAGATAATAAACTTTTGTTTGGGGAAGTGGCTGCTGGTTTATTTAAGTTTCTTCAGGACAAGGGGAAGGCTTTACAGGAGCTTAAACATGTCTGTTTCTCCTGTGCCTAAATTTCAGCAAAACTACCCTTCTAAGCCAGCCTTTCTTCGTAGGCAATCTTGCCCTCCTTCTAAAGGCAAAAAGGGTGGTAAACAGACTCCTCCTGCTAAGGCCACTCAGACTGCAGGCATTCTCAAGCCCTCCTTTCCTGACAAACCAGGCGCCATCTGACTATGTACCTGTTCCCAGCCACATTCCTCTTTCTCTTTCTCTTCCTGTTTGGCTCCATATCACCCAGAATTCTTGGGTTCCATCAATCATTCAAGCAGGGGTATTTCATGGTGTGGATTTCCCATCCTCCTTTTATTGGGATTCCTCAGCCTCCTTGGGAACAACTTCCTTTTTCCATCGATGTTCTTCGAGACCTCTTGTCTCAGGGTACCATTCAAGAGGTGCCTGTGTCCCAAAGGGGGAAAGAATTTTATTCAAGAATGTTTCTATTGCCCAGAAAAGAAGGTACTTGGAGACCTATTCTAGACCTCTCTCATCTAAATACTTTTCTGAAGGTGCCTTCTTTTTGGATGTTGTCCCTTCAGTCCCTTTTTCCTGTTTTGCTCCCTCAGGCCTTTCTGGTGTCTCTGGAGCTCAAGGATCCTTATATCCATTTTCTGATCCATCCTCTTTTCAGGAGATTTTTGCATTTCTCTGTTGCTTCCTGGCATTTTCAGTTCTGTGCTTTGTCCTTTGGCCTTTCTACTGCACCAAGGGTATTCACTAAATGCCTCACTCCTGTGACTGCTTTTTGCAGGCTTCAAGCAATCCAAATTATTCCTTATTTGGATGACCTGCTGATTCAGGCATCCTCTCCGAAGGTCCTTTTGCAAAATCTATGTTTTACCATTTCTCTTCTTCAGAGCCTGGGGTTCATGATAAACTTCAAAAAGTCTTCCCTGACTCCTTCTCAGGACCATGTCTTTCTGGGCTGCAGGATTCAAACAGTGCCAATGTTGGCATCACTGCCTCCTCCAAAAGGCATAATCTCTCATTTCTTTCTTTCAAACTCTTCTTCCCCTGGCCTCCATTTCAGCCAGGGAATTTCTGAGAGCTCTGGGGTTCACAGCTTCCACCACTGCAATGCTCTCTCTGGCCAAACTCCACATGAGGAACCTCCAGTGGTTTCTAAAGTTGGTGTGGCTTCAGCATGGACATCCTCTAGACTTTCCAGTTCCTCTTCTCTCGTGTCTAAAGAAAAAACGTCTGTGGTGTATTCAGTAGTTGTCTCTGAATCCAGGGCTCCCTTTTCAACCTCCTCTTCCCTCTCAGGATCTGTTCACAGACACTTCAGATGTGGGATGTGGAGCAACGTTTGGCCCCCTTAGGGTGCAGGGAGTGTGGTCACATCATCAGCAGATGAAACAGATCAACATCAAAGAGATGAGAGCTCTTATGCTGGCTCTTCAGGCCTTTCATCCTCTCTTCTCTCCGGGGCTTTTCAAGGTGTTCACAAACAATACCACAGTTATGTGGTATATCAACAAATGGGGGGGGGGGTATAAGATCTTACCATATTTGCTGGCTGGCACTTCTGGTATGGAATCTGGCTATCAAGTATTAAGTGACTTCAGACAGTTTATATTCTTTCTGATCAGAACATTGTGGCAGACCATCTAAGCAGGTCCTTCACTCACGGCCACAAATGGATGCTTCACAGGGCTGTGCTTCTGGACATTGTTCACCAGTGGGGTACTCCTGAAGTAGATCTCTCTGCCTATCCTCTGAACAGACAACTTCCTCTCTTTTGTGCCAGAGTCCCAGGTTTGTGGTATGGAAGGTAGACACCTTCTCAATTTCTTGGAATGGGATGTTTCTTTATGCATTCCCTCCCCTTCCTCGCATTCCGAGAGTCCTGTTTAAGATTCAACAGGATGCTCCTAAAATCTTGTTTGTGACTCCCTTTTGGCCATGACAGCACTGGTTCCCTTGACCTCTGCATTTAGCCAAGGGCAATCATCACAAGTTACTCACAAGGTGGATCTCCTCACACAAGACAAGGGGTCTCTCATCCATCCCCACCTGTCCATGCTTCAGCTGACAGTGTGGGTGATACGGTTTTGATTCCTCATAGACACCTTTTTTTCTGAGGACGTGCTGCAGATCATGCAGGAGGCCAGGAAACCTAGGAAATCCTACTTGTCTAAATGCAAGAAGTTTTCTATTTGGTGTCCTTCCCGTGACCTGGACCCACTTTTCTGTAGATATTCCTTTGGTTCTCTCTTAGTTGTGGGAGTTGCGCAATGCTGATTCGGCCTATTCTTCTATTAAGGCCCACTTATCAGCTCTTTCTGATTGTCTACCTTTAATTCCCCCATTAGCTTCTAGATTTGAGGCCAAGCAATTTATTAAAGGCGTCCTTAATATTAGACCTCCCAGGAAGCCTGTTCCTTCTCTCTGGGATCTTAACTTCATTCTGGAAAAAAATTGACTCAGGCTCCTTTTTGAGTCTGCTGTTTCAGCTTCCTTGCAACATTGCCCTTGGAGACGGTGCTTTTGTTAGCTCTTACTTCTGACAGACGGGTGTCTGAGTTGCAAGCCGTTATGGCTTGTCCACCTTTTTGATATTTCATGAGGACAGGGTGTGTCCTTGTGTACTAATCCTTCTTTCATGCCCAAGATGGTTAATGAGTTGTTGCTTAATCAGTCTATTAATTTGCCTACCTTTTTTCCCTCTTCACAATCTGACAGTGAGAGGGTGCTGCATACCTTAGATGTGCATAAATAGCTCAGATGTTATTTGGATAAAACTGAAGCTATTAGAAAATCTGAACAGCTGTTTGTTTCATTTCATCCAAGGTCTTTGGGTTTGGCTGTCTCCAAGCAAACTATTTCCACTTGGATTTCAAAGGCTATTTCCTTTTGTTACACTTTTCATGATGTGAGCCTTCCTTACTCCGTAAAGGCTCATTCTACTAGAGCTGTGGCTTCTTACGGTGCTTTTTTCAGAGGCTTAGACACTCATTCTATTCTTGAAGCTGCTACCTGGACTTCTAGCATACCTTTACAAAATATTACCAGTTGGATGGTATCTCCAGAGCTAGGGCTGGTTTTGCAGAGTCCATTGTTCATGGCTCCTTAGAGGGCTCTACTGCTGCTTCCTCCGCCCAAGTTTCTTCTTGAGCTTTGGCCTCTCCCATTTGTAATGAATACTGCAGCAGTGAATGTAAAGACATAGTACAGTTGTGTAAAATGTTACCATAACGGTAGATGTCCCTGAGTTCAACACTGCAGTATTCACTCTCTCCCTCCATCCCCTTAGTCTTTTTTCCTTCCTGGATGTGCATGCTCTCCTTGGTTTTCCTTAGACTGCTGTTCCTACTGGGGCAAACAGTTCTGAGGATGGTACACCTGAACGTCACCTTTATGCCTTATGCTATGCAAGAAGTGTATAGGTGACATTCGACATACCTTAAAGCAATGGTAGACTTTGGTAAACTGGCTGGATGGTAGGCTTCACGGCAGGTAATCTCATTTGTAATGAATACTGCAGCAGTGAAGGCAAGGACATCTACCATTATGGTAAGATTGTACACAACTGTACTTTTTCACATAATAAAATGGACTAAAAAAATGACAATCATACTAATCAAAAACACATCACAAGGATACCAAATTAGATTACTGACAATTATTTAAATGGAACTAACCCAACAAATTGAAAAAAACTGTCAAAGCTAAACCAAAGTCTTCTACAAGCTGAACCACACAAGTGACGAAAGTGGACTCTGTGTCTACACTTTCTTTATGGGGTCTGTGCTGCCAAACAATCCTGCTGTTTAATTGTTCTGTATCCATATATGCCCTATCAAGTAACATGATAACATATCTATGGCATTCTCTGGTTTGCTGAAATTAAAAAAAAACTGAAGTAAATGATTTTGTCCAAATACAGTTTGCTAGAAGCCATTATCACAAATGTATTACTTGGACTGTGGCCTCTTTTACTTTTATAATTACATTTTTTAGCTTGCAAAGCAGTTGTTTTCTTTGTTTATTTTTGAACACCTTTATTAGTCAACACAACAGCACTAGGAAAGCACAGAACATCAAACATCCCAGAAAAAAGAAATAAGGTAACCTACTTAGTAGTCTTGCTGGATAGTGAAGCAAGTTAATTTCCCTGAAAAAAGGGAAAGCCAGCTAACTGAATGAATTTTGAAATAATTTCCCTGCAAAAAGTTAATCCGTGACTGCACATTTGGTCTGGTACAATATTATGTAATTTTGTCAGCTGCAGCAGTACTGCTGTAACATTGCCACATAAATTGTGCCATCTGCAGTACTGCTGTAACATTGCCACATAAATTGTGCCAGCAGCAGTACTGCTGTAACACTGTCACATACATTGTGCCAGCTGCAGTACCGCTGTAATGCTGTCAAATACATTGTGCCAGCTGCAGTACTGCCACAACACTGTCACATACATTGTGCCAGCTGCAGTACCACTGTAACACTGTCACATACATTGTGCCAGCTGCAGTACCACCACAACACTGTCACATATACTGTGCCAGCTGCACAGTATTCGCCCCACCCCCAAAAAAACTTAGAACACTGACTGCAGCAACCCTTCAGTCCTCTCATTCTCTCCAACTACTAACTGTGGAGATAAGATCAATGGCAGCACAACCCCCCATGCCAGCTCCCTAATAAGTACCCGGCACCCAATAATTTCTCAGCACTTCAAAAACGGAAGTGTTTTATTAACAAAGGAAAAAAATCCAAAGCTCTCTGTTACACTTTTAAAGCATGTTTGCATTGGGGATTTATATCCCTGCACCCCTAACTTAAAGATTGCTGTACCTTGGTGTAGGCAGAATAATCAAGATGCCACAATCTTGGCATTAGTACAAATTCCACCATTAAATTTCAAACTTTCACTGGTTCTTAGAATTTGAAAGGGCACCAGCAACTTGCTCAGTAGCAAGCAGAAATGTATTAATCAGACTATAAAGTAGATGTACACATTTCACTCACAATTTGTCAAATATTACATAATCTGATGACTGGAATGTTCTGAGCAAAAAAGTGATTTAGTTAACTTTTAACTATTATTCCAACACATCTTGTTCCCTGCAAAATTTTAAAGAGTCAAAACTAAGAAACATCACATACATAGTAAGTGTTAAGACCAGTTTAAAACAGCAGGTTATGTAATAGCGTAATTTTAACTTTACAATATTTATTAAATGGCTTAGTTAGTTTGTGGAAGTCAATAAAACTATCTTCCTGTTCAAACCTAAACAATTTCTCCAAATCTATCTAACGGGGTTGGGACGGTGGCCTAATGGTTAAGGTGTTTGCCTTACAAACACAAGGTGCAAGGTTTGAGTCTCACAATGGAGAATTGGCTAGGCTTAAAATGGCTCACAAGGGCAATTAGCCTAGTACTAATCTATGAACCTAAATGGCAAACTGCCAAGTGTCAAGTCACCATATCACAATTTGCCATATCTTATAGCATGAACTGGAAAAACCCCAAACGCAATGTCTACACATTTTCACTCTAGACACCCCACCCCCCACCATAACAGGCCATGAAAACTAATACGATATCAAATAATCACACATAAATAGCTAGGCAGCCTTTTCCTTTTGATCAGAAATATGCCCACAGAAACTTGATTACTCCTCTAAAAATACAGGTTTCACATATACAGTACTTCTTCAGACACTGAAATTTCACCTTAAATCATTACACAGAATTTTTAACGTTCTCTATGACATTTGCTTAAGACCAGACCTGCATTACATCACACAGTTTCATTTTCTTGACATTATGTTCTTTGATCTTTATTAATAAACTCATAATCTGAAGTAGTTAACTTCATTTGTCCATCAACCTGTGGGTATCGGATCCATATCAGAACTGAGCCGGCAGCTTCAAACAGCTAATATCCGAGCTCCAAGCTCCTCCCCTTACCCATAACCCCTTGCTAACCCTTCCTGACCTCAGATCTCGTTTGCCACAGTTCAGTCAGCAGCTCTAAATGAGTTCCAGGTGTGGGAGTAGATCGTGTTTTGTGAGAAAAATCTTCTTAATTCTATTATTAGCAGTAAAGTTTTGGTGTGTGTGCATTGCTCCTTAGTCAGTCTCTGTTGTTAACGTTTTTTTTTGTAGTTGAAGTTAGTTAATTTTAGTTAGTTTACCTCCCCCAGTGTGTGTGAAGGCGTGTCTGTGTTGGGCCTAGTGTTAATTTTCTTTAAGTATGTCTGAGGCCCCTAAAGCCTTCTTTTCTAAATGCACCAAGTGTGGCCATAAGCTGCCCCCAGCGGATGGCCACACTCTGTGTTATTTGCCTTGGGGTTGACCACCTCTCCTCAGGGCCTTAAGGGACAGGAGGTCGAAGTTGGTTCTGGCGGGACTGATGCCCCCGGATCCGACTTCGTCCTTCTCTTCCTCCGCGGCACCTGCCATGGCCGCGGCAGTGCCACCTCCCATCCCTGCTCCCCTGGCTGGGACTCACCCTCCCACTTCAGGCCAGGAGGAGAGGGAAGCTAGGAGAGAAAGGAGAAGAGAGAAGCACCACAAGCGGCAGGCCAGGTCTTCCTCCTCGGCCCTGCCTGCCAAGCAGGCAGCTTCTCCTAAGGCCTCCGGGCCTTCTCCTTCCCACCTCCATTCACCCAGTTTTTCCCTGGAGCCGGAGGAGGAGGAGACCCGGCCACCTTCGATGTCATCAAGGCGGCACTCCCGGCCCGCCTCGGTGGCCTCTTCTAGGTCAACTAGAAGCTTGTCCGATGCAGACATGGACCGGATGATGCGTAGGTTCCTCCAGGCCCAGCTGCAGATGGGAGTGATCCTGCCCCCCCCCCGGGGTGAGCTCGACCCCCTTTTCCGCCCCAACTGCTCTTTCTCTGACCCACTTCCGGAGTTCGCAGCCAGGTAGCATTGGAGCCGGGGGAGTGTCGGCGCCGATAGTACCTCATACTTCGGCGCCGATGGCGCCCTTGAGTTTGTCGGGTCCCTTTTCGGATCCGAGCTCTTGGAGCCAAGAGCTGAGCTTCGGATCCGGAGGTGTCAATGTGTCTTCGGCTCAGTCTTGGTTGGAGCATACTGGCGCTTCAGATCCAATTGCTTCGGCGCCGGCTCCGATACACACATCGGATCTGAGGGGACGGCTCTCGGATCCCAGAGAGAGCAGTTCTCCTTCGGCATTCGATGTTGTGGAGAGGTACTATTGAGGGTTTCGAGGCCCCAGGCTCCTGCTACGGTTCCACCCTGCACTCTCTCTCAGACGGGCCTACCTTCCATCACCCGGCCCCAGGGACAGCCTGCACCTATGTCCCAGATAGTTCCCTTGGAGGAACAGGATGTGGTTGGTGAGGCCTCTTCGGACAGCCCCCCCGAGGAGATTCCTCACAAACGTGAGTGCAAGAGGAGGCACTTGGACTCGCCTGAGTCCTTAACAACAGGCACAGACTTGTAGGAAGGGGAAGGTTCCCCAAGGTCACCCCCCAAAGACGTCTCCTTCGGAGACATCATGGAAATGCTTCAAATTAGAGTGGGGTGGCCTGCCCAAAAACCTTCCACTGATGAGTCTGTGTTTCTGGAGGCATTTGATGCAGGCCCATCTACCTCTTGGGTGTCCCCTCCCGCCGATCCCCTGGTAGACCTGATTACTACCAGGGCATGGAAGGAGCCAGACACTGTGGAGCCCATTCCAAAGAGACCTGATAAAATTCTCAGCCCCTCTTCTGATAGGGCATGTTGGAGCAAGGGTGCTCCTGTAGATGCCATGTTGGTGGAGGCCACCACTAGAAAGGAACTGGCCCAGGAGAGTTCCTCGATCCATCCTCCAGACAATGAGTCTCGGACAATGGACCGCTTGGGGGAAGCGGATGTTCGCTTCAGCCACCTTCGCTGTAAGGTCACTGAATTATATGGTACACGTGATACGACTCCAGTGGGATCTCATCAAAGAATACGCCGGGTCGCCCCCAGAGTCCATGTCGGCCGAGGATAAAAAAGTATTCTCAACCCGAATGGCCACTCTCAAATCCATTTCCAACACCTCTATGTGGCTCCTCTCCCATGCCACAGAAGGGGCCGCTAGAGCTAGCGGAGCGGGCATTGTTTTACGACGGCATGCTTGGCTCCGACATTGCGATTTTGCGGAACCCTTCAAGGCGTCATTCACTAATGCCCCGTTTGATGGTTCTTCGCTATTTGGCAAGACCGTACGTGACACGCTTGTCCAGAGCGAGAAAGATGGGAAGACATTGTCTGCTGGAGTCCGTTTCTCTGCTCCCCAGAGGTCCTTCTCTAGGAACCAAAAGGGACAGAAGATGTTTATTCTGGAAGTCTCAACAGCCCCGCTTCGCTCCGGACCCCACGTCCTTCAGAGGCAGATGAGGACAGGGTGGACGCCGGCCCAGAGGGGTTACCTGACTGCTCCACTCTGGAGGCAGTCGGGGGGCATTTCTCGAGGCACCTAGCTGTTTGAGAGTCCATTACAACAGATCGCTGGGTGCTTCGGATCATATCCAGAGGTTACAAGATTCCCTTTCTCAATCTTCCTCCCAAACCCCGGAGCCTCCCCGATGTTCCACCCAATCAAAGGGAGGCAGCAGCCACAGAAATACTACAGCTGCTAGAAAAAAGAGCAATCCAGCACATCCCCCCCAGACCAATCTGGATCAGGCTTTTACTCCAGGTTCTTTTTGGTGCCAAAAAAGATGGGGGACTTAAGACCATTCCTCGACCTATCCCTTCTAAACCTGTCAGTGGCCAAAGAGAAGTTCCAGATGGTCACCCATTCAATCCATTCTCCCACTCCTGCAGGAGAATGACTGGATGTGCTCTATAGACCTCAAGGATGCGTACTACCACATTCTGATGGACAGGCGATCCAGAAGGTTTCTCCGCTTCCGGCTAGGAGCCAGCCACTACCAGTTCAGGGTCCTTCCCTTTGGTCTTACCACAGCCCCCAGGGTGTTCACCAAAGTATTGGCAGTGGTAGCGGCCCACCTGAGACTCCAGGGAATACAGGTCTTTCCGTACCTGGACTGGCTCCTGACCGCCCCCACTAGGCATCTACTGTGTTCAGCCAGAAATAATTTCCTCCACTTGGCCTCCCGACTGGGAATCACAATCAATATCAAAAAATCTTCTCTTCAACCTACCCAGGTCTTGGACTTCATTGGAGCCAGATTAAACACAAACCTTTTGCAAGTCTTCTTAACTCCGGACCGGCTTCGAACACTAAAGCACCACATGCTAGCCCTTCTACACTCCCCGGATCCTCCAGTGGAATTGGTCCTGAGGGCTTTAGGCTCCATGGCGGCAACAATCAACCTGCCACCCTTAGCGCGCTTGAACATGAGGGTACTACAATGGACCTTGCAGGTTCAGTGGTCCATCCCTGCAACACACACTGAGTTCACCCATCCCCCTCAGCAGGGTTTGCAAGAAAGCACTATTCTGGTGGCTCCAGTCCCTGGACCTCCAGAAAGGGCGCCCCTTCTCTATGTCCTCCCCTCTAACCACGGTGACCACGGATGCTTCTCGCCTTGGGGGGGGGGGGGCACTGTATGGGCAGAACCGTCCAAGGCACGTGGACCCATTCAAGAGAACTTGTTGCACATCAATGTCCTAGAGATGAGAGCGGTGCTTTTGGCATTGCAAGCACTCCAAGCCCTTCTTCCCTTGGGGACAACTGCAATTCAGACAGACAACATGTCAGTCGTCTGGTATATCAACAAGCAAGAGGGAACCAGATCCTACCCACTTTGTCAAGAGGCCATGAGAGTTTGGGAATGGGTGATCTCCACCAACCACTTTCTCATAGCGACGCACATTTTGGGCCGGTCAAACATCTTGGCAGACAGGTTGAGTCGAATCATCCTTTCACCGTACGAGTGGTCTCTGAACCCGAGAGTGACGAAGCAAATCTTCCTGAAATGGGGTCAACCTTGCTGCGATCTCTTCGCGTCTCCTTCGAACGCAAAGTGCAGCGACTACTTCGCTCTAATTCCCCCACCAGGGGAATCCCCCAGAGACGCTCTGGTGAATGTTTGGCCATCCGGTCTACTTTAGGCTTATCCACCTCTTCCCCTAATGCTAAAATTCTTGCAGAAAGCCCGTCAGTTGGGGAGCAGAGTGATCCTCATAGCCCCATTCTGGCCTCGTCAAGCGTGGTTCCCTTGTCTATGGTCTCACCTAGTGAATCCCCCATGGGTTCTAGATCCCACTCCGGATCTGATCTCTCACCCACTAGGATTAACAACCCTGAACCTGGACAACCTCAAGCTCACAGCTTGGTTGATCCAGTTCCAGTGATTGCTAGGACTCCCGGTATCTCGTCCTCTGTTAAGGCTATTCTAGTAGCCGCTCACAAGCCTTCCACGAGAAAGGTTTACAATAGCAAATGGAAATGTTTTTCTATTTGGGCGGAGCACAGAAACTTAGATCCCTTTACAGCTCCGTTACCAGCAGTGCTAAAATTCTTATCAATCTTATTTGACCAGGGTGCTAGCTCCTCTACGGTCAAAGTCCAGTTAGCTGCAATTTCCCACTATCATATGGGCAGTGATCTCGGCCCCTTGGCCTCTTCCAAACTATGTAAGACTGTCTTAAAAGGCACTTTCCTCTTGAGACCTCCTGTGAAAGATCCAGTTCCTCCATGGGATTTAACTCTTGTTCTCCAGTCTCTGACAGCTCCCCCCTTTGAGCCTGCAGCCTTGGTGGATCTAAAATACTTATCTTGGAAGACGGCCTTTCTTATTGCTATTACTTCGGCCAGAAGGGTTTCAGAGCTTCAAGCCCTTTGCGCCAAACCACCATACTTGGTTTTCCATAAAGATAAGAGTTTCCCTCACGACCAATCCCTCCTTTTTGCCCAAGGTCGCATCGGAACCCAATATCAATCAATCTATTAATTTACCAGTATTCTTCCCAAATTACCAGAACAAGGGTGAGTACAAGTTACATTCTCTGGACGTACACAGGCATTTGAGGTTTTACCTGCACAGGACCGCTGATCACAGGAAATCTGACCAACTCTTTATATCCTTTGCAAAACCCTCTTTGGGAAAACCAGTATCAAAAGTTACATTGTCGAGATGGATTTCCCAATGTATACTTCTTGCATATAAAAGTTCTGGTCGACCTGAACCTGAAGGAGTCCACGCCCATTCTACTTGATCAATTTCTACTTCTGCTGCTTTTTGGTCCAGAGTATCCTTGGATGACATTTGCTCGGCAGCCACTTGGGCTTCATCTCATACGTTCATTAACCATTACAAGTTGGACATAATTTCCAGAGGGAGAGCATCCTTCAGCTCTGCAGTGCTCCGGAATATCCTTCCATGAGGACCTCCCAAGGGTTGGATAGCTGGGGACTCTGTCCCACAGGTTGATGGACGAATGAAGTTAACTACTTCAGATAAAGAAGGTATGTACTCACCATAATGTTCCATCTGAGTAGGTAAACTTCATTTGTCAGCAACCGACCCCCCCCCCCTCCATCCCCCTAACCTATAGTGAGTACTAAAAGGATTCCTTGCCCTTTGTTTTCAGATAACTCTAGGTTAGGATTTGCAGGTGATCCTTTGTGTTGTAATACTCTGTGTTACTAAGCAAACTCGATCTGAGGTCAGGAAGGGTTACCAAGGGATTATGGGTAAGGGCAAGGAGCTTGGAGCTCGGATCTTAGCTGTTTGAAGCTGCCAGCTCAGATCCGATATCCACAGGTTGCTAACAAATGAAGTTTACCTACTCAGATGGAACATTATGGTGAGTACATAACTTCTTTTTTCTTTGGTTAGACCCAGATTTTCCTGGGCCTTGCAAATACATCATGTAGCTTAACATTTTCAAGTTTTATCAGCTAGATATCAGCTTGCATGAGCACTAGGCTTTTACATTCTATTAACTTTATAACCTACTCCGTGACTAAACATGAAAATTAGTTCTTCTATCTATAAAAATGAATTTTGCATTTGTTTTGTCCCACACCATCTTTGACCATCAATCCTCAACTTGCATCCTAAAAAATTGATTTGTACCCTCAATCCTGCCTAGTACAAGCAGCTCACATCATCCTTTCTGGAGATATCCTCTTTTCAAAATGGAGCACTTCATTCATAATCCACACCTTTATCTGGGGAGCAGGGAGAGATTCAGGTTATCAGGAGGTTGTCAACCAGTGCTGGTGCAGATTTATGTTTTTGCACCCTACCCCATCCTAGTGGGTAATGTCCAACCCCACTGACGTTAGGGCCTCTTGTACCTTCCAGTGCATATGTGTATTTCCATATATGCATACTGAAGGCTATTATGTGAATGCGTAATTCTAGCACATACTTCATTTGCTGTGCATCTGTTCTCCAGCAGGTGTCGGTGATCTAGTGGAATAGATTACGTACCTCTCCCATGGATGGGTGAGCTGGTGTCAGCCACTAACATCCTTCCACTCATGCTAGATCCTCCAGGACCTACATGACACAAGTCAGTCTTGTGCCAATATCTTAGCCCTCTGTGCCATATGGATGGCAGTACATAAACAACTACCCCAGGTTTACCATCTATGTCTCTAATAGACAGAAGCAGCCTGTAAATCTTCACCTTGTCCTAGTTTACATATATACCCCTTAGAATAACCTCTAATGCACATAGACTTGTGGGATGCAACTGGGATGCTTGGCTAAGCTTATAAAGATCCAGTGATCATTAGTCTAGTATACACCTATGAACATACTATTCCAAGAATTAATATATATATTTTTCCCTCCGTACTGCCATTGAAATACTGTATATTTGTCCTGCTCCTGACAAAAAGTACAGTTGTCTACACTTACCATAAATGTAGATGTTATTCACTGTTGCAGTCATCACCTGTGGGTTATCCCTGCTGTGGTAGCCGTCGGCTGGCACGAATACCAGAGTCAATGTATTTCTGCATCGGCTGCCATTGCGTATAGTCTGACGTCAGGTCGTCAGTGCTATAAAGCAAGGCAGCTGACATCATTACATCAGTTTTTCTTGCCCTAACCCGTCAGAAGCACAAGGAAATAAGGTAAAGTGGTCCTGGTGGCTAAATGGCACTGTGGGAAGTTTATGTCCCCCTAGGGAAAGAGGACATAAAGGGGATGGAGGGAGGGAAACCAGGACTGCAAAAGTGAATACACTCGAACATCTACATTTACAGTAAGTGTACACAATTGTACTATGTTCTTTGTGCTTCACTGTTGCAGTCATCACCTGTGGGAGGATTCCCAAAGCTGAGGAGAGGGGGTGGAAGGACAGGTTAGAGCCCTAGGCATGGGTCAGCAAGCCCTGCAGAACTGCAAATGCAAACCCTGCCCTAGACTTAGAAAAAAGTGGTAGGTGGTAATGCTTTATAAGGGTATGGACAGAGGTCCAGGTGGCAGCTTCCAAGATGTCCCTGGTGGGGACTCCTCTGAGGAAGGCTGTGGAAGTGGAGGCTATCCTGGTGGAATTGGTACAAATAGACTTGGGGGGATTTCCCATGTAGTCTGTAGCAGAAATGGATACAGTATGATATCCATTTGGAAATGGATTGCTTGGAAATGGGCTTCCCCTCTGCCCCTGAGGGAAAGCTGACAAGAAGCTGGTCTGTTTTTTCTGAAGGGCTTAGTAAGCTCCAGGTAGTATCAGAGTTGTCTGTGCAAATCTAGTGAGTTCAGAATTCTTTCCCCCTTGTTTTGAGGGTTAGGAAAGAAGGTGGGTAGATGTATGGCCTGGTTGAGGATCACATCAGATACCACCTTGGGCATAAAGGAGGGGTTAGTCCTCATGGAAACCCTGTCTGCATGGAAAATAATGAGGGGGCTCAACAGCCATGAGTGCCTGAAGTTCTGAAACCCTTCTGGCTGAGGTGACAGCTAGTAGGAAAGCAGTCTCCCAGGAGAGGTATTTCAATTCTGCTGAAGCAGCAGGTTCGAATAGAGGGAAGGTTAGTTTTTCTAAAACATAATTCAGGTCTCAAGCTGGCGTTGGAGGCCTTCTGGGAGGTCTGATATTAGAAACCCCTCGGAGGAATTGTTTAGTCAAAGGATGTGAGAAGAGGAGTAGGTCTGAATCGAGTTGAAAGGGCTGAAGAGAAGGAGAGGCCACTATTGAGTAACTCGGCTAGGTAGTTCAAGATAAGAAGGATGGAAGGTTGTGAGGTACTGGCCCCTCTGGACTGGCTCCAGGAGCAGAATCATTTCCATTTCCCTGCATAAGATTTTCTGGTGCTGGGCCTTCTGGCCTCTGTGATAATGTCCAGGACCTTTTTGCTTAACAGGGACCCCTTGTTTGCTCTTTAAGTATTAGCCATGCTGAAAGATTGTGAGTCTGTAAGTCTGGGTGCAGTATCCCACCCCCCACCTGGATCAAGAGGTCTGAGATCAGGGGAATCTGCCTGGGGGGCTGTAAAGGCAGGCTGCGCAGTAAGGAGTACCAATGCTGTCTGCGCCAATCTGTAGCAATGAGGATGGCCTTTGGTCCCTCCTCCCTTATTTTGATCAGTACCTAGGGAATAAGAGGCAGAGGAGGCAATGCGTACACAAAGAGGGAGTTCCAGGGGAAGGTCAAGGCATCCACCTTCCATGTTAGGTGATGATACTCCCTGATACGGAATTTGTTCATCTGGTGGCTGAGGTGCAAAGCAAAGAGATGCACCTCAGGAGTCCCGTGATTTGTAGAAAGATTTTTCTGTGGAGCTGCCATTCGTGGGAATCCAGTAAGTTTCTACTTAGGTGGTCTGCCAGGGTGTTGTTGATTAGGTGTAGAACCATGGAGGTGGCTGTCAACCAGAGGTTCAAGGCTAGCCTGCACAGAGGGTAATATTGGACCCCCCCCTGTTTGTTGATATACCACATTACTGTGGTGGTGTTTGTTTTTATAAGGAGGATCCCTGGCCTGAGATGGGGTTTGAAGGATGTCAGAGCCTTTTGTGCTGCCATTATTTCCTTCTTATTGATGTGTAAGGGAAGGTGCTGGGCATCTCAAAGACCTTGGGTGTACCTGTCTGCTAGGTGAGGGCCCCAAGCAATGTCTCAGGTGTAGGTGGTGATTGGCCGGTAGAGCAGAGGATGAAGGGAAGACCCTTGTTCTTGGCACAAGCCCCTGCCCACCAGAGAAACTCAGCCTTTATATATGGGATCAGAGGGAGAGAGGTCTCTAAAGGCTGAGAGTGCTGACATCAAAGGTTCTTCAGATACCAGTGACGTTTCCTCATGTGAAGCCTGGCCAGAGGAATTAGAAGGATGCACGATGCCATGTACCCCAGGGCTTGCAGGAACTTCCTCACAGTGAGGTGACTTCTGGAAGCCAGCTGTGTGAAGTAGAGAGGCAGAAAGCTCTGCTTTTCTGGGGATAGGAAGGCCATTTGGATACTGTGCCCAACAGTGCTCCCAAGAAAATGATCTTTCTGGAGGGTGTTTGTTTTGATTTCTTCTTGCTGATGGTGAACCCTAGGGAAGTTAGGAGGGTTTTGACAAAGAGAAGGTCCTGGAGCAGCTTTTCTTTCCACTCTGCCAGAATGAGGCAGTCATCCAGATAAGAGTAAATCTGTATATTTCTCTGTCTGCAAAATGCTATGTCCAGGGCTAAGCATTTGGTGAATACTCTGGGTGCAGTAGATAAGCCAAACGGTAGCGCAGAGAACTGAAAGTGTTGTGAGCCTGCTCTGAAGTGCAGGAATTTCCTGCAGGACTCCCTTATGGGGATGTGGAGGTAGGCATCTTTTAGGTCTAGGGTCACTAACCAGGCATTTTTTGTCAGCATAGGCAGTAGCTGCTGCAAAGTTAGCATTTTGAATCTGGGGACCACCAGGGAGGTGTTCAGAATGGATAGATCCAGGATGGGGTGCTAAGTGCCCTCTTTTCTGGGAACAAGGAATAGTCTGGAAAAAAAGCCTTTGCCTGTTTGATCTGAGGGGACAGGTTCTACTGCCCTCTGGGATGTGAGAGTTTAGACCTGTTTCAATGCCTCTGCCCACTGATTTGGAGGTAAGTCTGGGTACCCTCTTGGAATTGGGAGTTCGCTGAAAGATAATCTGTATAACTGAAAAATTATCTTTAAGACCCATTGGTCCTTTGCTACAGAAAGCCAATTTTCTTTGCAGAGGGACAGCCTTCCCCCAGCTTTCAGTGAGTGAAGGGAGGGCAGAGGGGGGACAGAGAGTCATTGGGAGTTTTTGCCATAGAAGGGTGGCTTAGAACTCCCTGCCCTTGGGGAGGAAGTGGTCCACTGTTTGCTTCTCTGCTGGCCCTGGGATAGGGGCCTGGATGGTCTGTCCCTGCAGGGCTTACCTTGGCCCTGTCTGCTAGGTGCAGGGAAGGACCAGTGCTTAGACAGAAAGTTCCTGCTGAACCTGGGAGGTTGAACCTGAAATAAATCTTTTACTGTTTCCATAGATTTTGCTTTGTCCTCCATCTTTTTAAGCATCTATTCTGCTTTTACTCCAAACAAGCAGTCCTTATCCAGGGGTGCATCAATTAGTTTAGACATGACATGATCTGGGAGAGGTTGTTCCTTCAACCATGCATGTCTCCTAATGACAGATAGTACAGTTTTGTACCTACCATAAATGTAGATGTTCGAGTGCTAATACAGCTGCAGTCATAACAGATGGGTTCTCCTGCCGTTAGGCGGGTCCTCGGTCGGCCGAATTCCAAAGTCTAGGTCCGGCGTCAGTTGTCGTCGCTTCTTCCCTGACGTCAGTGCGACAGGGGTATAAAAGAACCAGCCGACGCCATTTTCTTCAGTTTTTCTTGCCCCAGATGTCAGGTGCCCCCAGAAGGAAGGCAAAACATAAATTTATGTAGTAAAGCAAATGCAATATAATCAAAAAACAGTAGTTGCAAGCAAATACACCATAAAAGAATACCCCAATGAGGTTGTATGAGGAGGTGTTAGCCAGAAGGCCTGTCCCAAGAGGGGAAGGAGGGAGGGAAACCTGGACTGCAGCTGTATTAGCACTCGAACATCTACATTTATGGTAGGTACAAAACTGTACTATGTTCATCGTGCATACAGCTGCAGTCATAACAGATGGGTAGAATCCCAAAGCTAATAAAGGGGTGGTAGGCACTAAGTGGAACTGGGTGGAGCCAGGATGCCCTGCAAGACTGCAGTGGCAAAGCCCGCTATAGTTTTGGAGTATAATGGTAGGTGATAGTGCTTGGAGAAAGTATGTACAGAGCTCCAAGTGGCTGCTTCCAAAATATCTTTGGTAGGAACCCCCCTGAGGAAGGCAGCAGAGGTGGCTGTGGCCCTTGTGAAGTGAGATCTGATGCCTGTAGGTACAGTTTTACCATGAAAAGAGTAACAAAAGCAGTGGGCTATCCATTTTGAGACTGTCTGTTTGGAAATAGGCTTCCCTTGAGCACCTGTAGCATAGGACACAAAGAGTTGCTCTGATTTTCTGAAAGGCTTTGCTCTGTCCAAATAATAACGGAGTTGTCTGTGAATGTCCAAGGAATGTAGTAGCCTCTCCCCTTTGTTTTGTGGATTAGGGTAAAATGTAGGTAAGTGGATAGCCTGATTCAAGGCTACCCTGGATACTACCTTTGGCATAAATGAAGGATTGGTTCGTAAGGAAACTCTGTCCTGATGGAAAATGATGAAAGGCTGCACAGCCATGAGGGCTTGTAGTTCCGAAACTCTGCGTGCTGAGGTGATAGCTAGAAGGAAGGCTGTTTTCCATGACAAATATTGCAGATCTGTTGAAGCAGCTGGCTCAAAAGGAGGCAGGGTTAGTTTTTCTAGAATGAAATTGAGGTCCCAAGCCGGTACTGGTTGCTTCCTTGGGGGTGTTATATTCTTAGCCTGAGGAACTGTCTTAAGAGAGGGTGAGAGAATAAAGGAGGATCAGTGTTGTACTCTGCAGAAATGGCTGAGGCATGGATTTTGATGGAGGAGAATGAAAGTCCACTGCTTAGCAGCTCGGCTAGGTACTGTAGTATTTGAGGTAAATTCAGTATTCCGACCCTTTTTCTGATTCCAGACACAAAACCGTTTCCATTTTGCGGAGTAGGCTTTTCTAGTAGAAGGCCTTCTGGCCTCCAAAATGACATCCTGCACCTCCTTGGAGAGTAGGGTCTGCTGTGAATTTAAGGAATTCTCCATGTGGCTAGATTGGGTGTTTTCAGCTGACTGTGAAGAGTTTTAAAGTTGTGCTGAGTCAGTAGAAGAGGCATTAGAGGCAGGATCCATGGTGGGGAATGCGTCAGGCTCCTCAGGAGTGGGTACCAGTGTTGTCTTGGCCAGTCTGGAGCAATGAGAATCATCTTTGGTCTGTCTGCTTTGGCTTTTAATAGAACTTTGGCCAGCAGTGGAAGAGGTGGAAAGGCATAAACCGTCATTGTTGTCCAACTGAAAGAGAGTGCGTCCACTTTCCAGGCCTGTGGATGAAAGGTCCTTGAGCAGAATTTTGTCAATTGGTAATTTCTGTGGGTGGCAAAGAGATCTATGTTTGGCCTTCCCCATGCTTGAATTATCATTGTAAAAACTTGAGGATGCAACTTCCATTCGTGTGGATCTGTCATATTTCTGCTCAGGTTGTCTGCCAGTGTGTTTTCCTTCCCTGGCAGGAATTGTGCTTGAAGTTGGATTTGCAATTCCAGAGCCGTGTTCCAAAGGGACATGGCTAGTCTGCACAGGGGATATGAATGAGTTCCTCCCCGTTTGTTTATGTACCACATCACTGTGGTGTTGTCTGTTCTTATCAATAGCTACCCTGGATGCAATAGGTCTGTGAAAGCCATAATAGCATTTATTACTGCTAGCATTTCCTTTTGATTGATGTGTAGGTGCTTTTCTTTTTGTGACCATTTGCCCTGAATGCACCGATCTGTCATGTGCGCCCCCCAGGCATAGTCCGAGGTGTCTGTTGTGATGACTTGATTTGTTTGAGGCTTGCAGAATGGGAGACCTATGTTTCTTTGGCATGCTTGAGCCCACCACAGAAATTCCTTTTGAAGACATGGAATCAGTGGTATGATTGTTTCCAAACTGTGGCTGTGTTGAGACCATAATTTTTTTAGGTACCATTGAAGTTTCCTCATATGCAGCTTTGCACATGGGATTAGCAGGATGCAAGATGCCATGAATCCCAGAGCCTGCAGGATTTTCCTTGCAGTCAGCCTGGTGAAGGTTGCCAGTTTTCTGAAGTACTGAGTTAATTGCCCTTGTTTCTCTGGCGTGAGGTAGGCTATCTGGGTGTTTGTATCCAAGCTGGCACCCAGGAAACTTATTGTTTGAGAGGGTATTAGTCTTGACTTCTTTTTGTTGACTGTGTATCCCAGAGATTTCAACAACATTATTACAAACGCCAGGTGTTTCAGAAGAGTGTGTTTGCTGTCCGCTTGGATCAGCCAGTCATCCAGATATGGGTATATTTGTATCCCTTGAAGTCTGCAGAAGGCAATTACTGATGCCAGGCATTTCGTGAACACTCTGGGCACAGTAGATAAGCCAAAGGGCAATGCAGAGAATTGATAATGGGATGAACCTGCAAGAAATCTGAGGTATCTTCTGCAATCTTGTCTGATTGGGACATGCAGGTATGCCTCCTTGAGGTCCAATGTCACCAGCCAAGACTCCTTGCCCAGCATGGGAAGAAGCTGCTGTAATGTGAGCATCTTGAACTTTGGTACGAGTAAATATGTGTTTAGGATGGATAGGTCCAAAATAGGTCTCCAATCTTTGCCCTTCCTTGGCACCAGGAATAGTCTGGAATAAAAACCTTGACCCTGTTCTTGTGCAGGTACCTCTTGAATAGCTTTCATGTCCATGAGATCTGAAATTTGTTTTGTGCCTCTGCCCTTTGATTGTGTGGCAGGTTTGGCATGCCTCTCATTTTTGGAAGGGTGTGAAAGTGGAATCTGTAGCCTCTGTCTATAATGTCCAGGATCCATTTGTCTTTTGTGACAATATGCCAATTTTTCGAAAATAATGCCAGTTTTCCGCCTAAAGGTGCTGCCATTTGAGCCTTGCTTGGCATGCAAAGGGGAAGTCATTGGGTCTGCTTTCTGAATGGCTGTGAACTATCCTCACCCCTCTTGGTGTAGGTGTTTGCCATTGTCTGCCTCTAAATGATCCTTGAGATTGCCCTCTACCTCTCGGGCGCCTGTATCTACCTCTTTGAGGTCTGTCTGTGGCTGGAAAGGACCAATTTTTTGAAGGCCAATTTCTACTGAAACGTGGCGGTTGTACCTGTAGGAAATCTTTCACTGTTTGCATTGATTTTGCCTTTTCCTCCATTTTCTTTAATACCTCCTCAGCTTTAACACCAAACAATACATCTTTTTGAAGAGGTGCATCTAGTAATTTAGCTTTGACATAGTCTGGTAAGGTTTGCTCTTTGAGCCAAGCATGTCTACGTATGACTGATCCTGTAACAGCAGCTCTACAAGAGGCCTCTAAAGCATCAAAACCACATTGCAAGGTATGTTTACCCACTTGCTCTGCACTATGCAACAAATCCTGCAACTCCTTCAAGTCTGGTTGTTCAGGTTGCGACATTTTGCTTTTCAACTGAGATAACAAAAACTGTTGATACTTTAACATATGGAACTGACAGTTTAATGCCCTCATGGTTAAAGTGGCCGAGGTGTATACCTTTTCCCCCACCTTTCTAAAGCTCTGGAATCTCTCTCTGAAGGTAATGGATTTTTGGCAGTGGAGGCCTAAATTCCCTTGGGACCCTGTGAAATAGTTTCTGGGTCAGTCGCATGTCTTTTGTATAGGAATTGGTGTGAATCAGGCACCCGGTAATACCTGTCAGGCTTGACTGGAGCTGGAGGTAAAGAATCTGGGTTAAGGCTGGCCTCTGAATACACATCATCTAATATGTCTAAGACAGGAGGCATAGCCAGAGGCCTGTGCTGAGGGAGCAAGAGGAAATCCCTGAGCCTTTTCTTGGAGTCTGAGTACTCTTGGCCTTCCCAGTGGAAGTGTTCCCTCAAGGTATGCAAGGATTCCCCAAGAGAGAAATCCTCGGGGGGGGGGGGGGGAGACAGAGGGAATGGACTCCTCTGCATCAGAATCTTCGAAAGGGGAGTAAGAATGTTCCTGGTCCTCAGAATGCTCTGAAGTAATGGAGGCCTGGTCCGAGGAAAGGTATTCATCCTCCACTCTGGGCCTTTTGTCCGGGGGGGATTGAGAACCCCTGATAAGAGTAATCAAATCCTCAGCCATTTTGAGCATCTGCTTTTTAGGCATGGGGCCTTGAGAGGGGCCCTGTGGAGCTTATCTTTTAGAATGCATGGCTGCTTTAGATTTAGTGTAAGCCTTAATGGAAAAAGAAGAAGAAGGCCTGAAGACACCTTGAGAGGTGGCAGGCCTGTCTGAACTCTGAGTTTCCCCGCCAAGAGTGACTTCTGTATCTGTAGTCGGGGTGTGGGCCGAAGAGCCTGCGACCTCGGGCACAGAAGACACCGCTAATGAAGTGTCATCGGTAGTCAGGGGCTGCGTAGGTGCCTCGCTGAGAACCAGAGCACATGTAGTCGGCTTTAGCGTGGTGTCGGTAGAAGTCACGGACCTCGTATGTCGGTCCTTATCTTTACGTCATTTACTCAAAATTGGAGTCGGAGTATCCGACGACATGTTGTAGTTAAACTTTTTGCCAAAATAGTGTTGGGCGAACTCCGCCTGATGCTTAATAGTGTGTCTTTTGAATGTAGCACAAAAACGACAGGCCGAGACGTCGTGGTCAAGGTATACAGAGGGAATGGAAATCCTTATGCGGTATTTGCTTCCCACATGAAATGCAATTATTAGCTTTGTCTGACATTGGTCTGAGGCAAGAAAAGTTTCCCCAATGGGGTACTTAGCTTTCTAGAAGTCTTCGGTTGAAAAATATTCGTAATTTCAGGAGCTGGCCGACCGGCACTTGCGAACTGCTTCTGCTTCGGGCACCGTGCGGCAAGAAAGACTGAAGAAAATGGCGTCAGCTGGTTCTTTTATACCCCTGCCGCACTGACGTCAGGGAAGAAGCGACGACATCCGACGCCGGACCTAGACTTTGGAATTCGGCCGACCGAGGACCAGCCTGATGGCAGGAGAACCCATCTGTTATGACTGCAGCTGTATGCACGATGAACATCCTGATACTGATGCTCTACTAGAGGCTTCTAGGGAGTCATATCCACAGTGTAATGAGTGTTTGGCCACTTGAGAGGTAGAGTGCAGTAAATCTGCCAACTCTTTCGAACTGGCAGAGTCAGGAAAGGTTGAAATCTTTTGTTTCAATAGTTCCAAGGTGTGTTGTTGATATTTTAAAATATGGAACTGACAGTTGAGTGCTCCGATAGCTAAGGTTGCAGAAGTGTATACTTTTTTTACCCCATCTGTCCAGAGCTCTTGAATCCTTGCCAGAAGGAATAGGATTCTTGGCAGAACTAGTCTTAGCTCCTTTGGGCCCCTGTATAATGACCTCTGGGTCTGCAGCAGGATTTCTGTACAGGTATTTGTGAGAATCCGGTACCCTGTAATACCTGTCACGTTTACTGGGAGCATGTGGTAGGGTGTCAGGTGCTAAGCAGGATTGATGGAAAACCATCATCCACCACTCCTAAAATAGGGGGGATGGCCAGGAGGAAAGGTCTTCTGGAGGGGAGGCAGAAGGGATGGATTCTTCTGCATCTGAACCCTCATAAGCAGTCAGAGTTGGTTGTTCCTCTTCAAAATCTGAATAGTCAGATTCCTCAGAATCCTGTTCTGTCATAATTTCTGAAGAAGCATGTCTTTTCCTTTTAAATGTTGTGGCCTGACTACCACTGATAAGGGAGATGAGATACTCCACCATTTTAAGCATCTGTACTTGGGGTTGTGGAGCAGGGGCAATATGGTGGCTATAAGCAGATTTTCTAGGAGTGGCCTGGCTTCTAGGCCTAACAGTATCAGTCAGCCTGAGAGAAACAGTAGTCAGATGAGAAGACATCGTTTTTTGTCTAGCTTCGGTAGTGGAAAGGCCTCCTGGGAAGCTGATGCCGGAGTCGCGGCTCCGGACCCAACAGAGGCAGAGAGCCAAAGGCTCGGAAGACAAAGATAATTTCTGTGGTTTACCAGATTCCGAAAGAGTCTTCAGTTTAGGTGTGCATAGATATCAAATCAGGCATCAGGGGCTGCACAAGCGCCTCACTGAATTCCGGAGACAAGGCAGGTGTGTACCCAAGAAGACTGAATATTGCAATTAAATCAGAAGGTGCTTCAACAAAGTATTAGTTTAAGGGTGTGCACACTTATGCAACCAGCTTATTGTACGTTCTTTTATTTTTTATATTTTTCCCCTCACAGATTTGTTTGTTTCTCAACTGAATTGTACAGGTTATAGGTCACATTAAAGGTGGGAAAAGTTTTGAAATTATTTATTGTGGTCTCATTTTTTTATACCACAAAAAACCTGGCATTTTAACAGGGGTGTGTACACTTTTTATATCCACTGTATAGCATTCTCATCCGCTATCACCCTTCCCTGCAGGCTTCATAGATATCCATCTGCTCAACCTCATTCTAATCTTTACTTTGTTTCTCTGTATCCCACTTCCTCTGCAAATCTATAAATGCAGATTTAATCCACAATTAAATTTTTTTTAGTACAAATTACAATCCTGAATGTTTCTTAAATCCCGTTAATCACTACAAATAAAAAACTCAGATTTCCCCTGAAAGGAGGTTGCTGGCCTAGTGGGACTAACCTGACCAACAGAAACACAAACAAATAAAATAAAATAAAACTAATCTGGCACCACGTTTCTCCCATGGGTCTCTTCCTTCCATTTTTAATACCAACTTTATATTCCTGATATCCTGAACAGAAAAACTCCTCTGCAAACAAATTGTGAATGCTTCAAAAATAGATCAATCACTTAATACAGGATAAAGCATATGCAAAGCTCACCCATCAGCTCTTAACATTAGTAGCCTCAGGCCTCTCCTCTGCAGCCAAACTTTACAACCTTTGCTTTCCTCTGCTCCCCTCTTCCTCATTTAATGCCTCTACATTTACTCCTATCTTCCTAGCCTATATGCCTTCCCATAGCCTGTCTGCCCCCCTACAACATGTACATCCTATCTTCAGGTACACAACATCTGTACTTCTGGTCCTTATTTTTCCTGTAATATACACTTATGGACAGAACTCATTGCATGCCTATGCTACAAGTGTAAGCTTTTAAATATTGTGAATACCACATTATTTAGAAATTAATACGGACTGTGTGATTCCTTGGCTCTCTTTAGTCCTCTCTGTTATTACTAGTTTTACTAGTTTTTACAGTTTACTTCTGTTGTTGATGTTTTTCTTCCTGTTATCCTCTAGCAGAATGAGCCCATAAATGCTCAATATGGATTCGGTGCTCTACCCTGGTCAACAGACAGAGAGACCCACACAGACACGTATACTTTCACTCACTCTTCTGCAGGGGCGGCCCGTGCTATTGGACTGCTGGACTGCAGCCCCCTCAACTGTAAAATAAGAAAAATAAAGAAACAAAAAGAAAAAAAATCGCGGACTTTCGTGCATGCGCACTAGTCCGGACTGCTGCTGAGACAGTCTGGAGCATGCGCAGATTGTCTCAGCAGCAGTCCTGACTGGGAAACATGAAGAACGGAGCTCCCAGAAGTCTATGCAGTTTTAAACTGCATAGACTGTCCTGGAACTCGCTGGGAAAATGCGGCGGGGTCGGACTGCAACGTCAGCAGTCTGGAATTTGCTGCAGTCTCGTCGGGCGTCGATCTCGCGACAGGTGTGGATTGGAGTTTGCTGCAGTCTCGTCGGGGGAAGATCTCATGACGGGCAGGGTCTGGTCTGGATGTGCATGGGTTTTCGTACTTTACTCGGACAGGGATTTGGATTTATGGTTGTGTTTGCTACAGGGAAAGATCTACTACAGGTAAGTGTGTGGACAGGGATGTATGGTGGTTTTGCTACAAGTGTAAGTGTGTGTGTGTGTGTGTGTGTGTGTGTGTGTGTGTGAAAATGTCCCAGGTGCAATATACTGGTGGTTAGACTCATGGTGGTGTGGTAGGGAATACCTCAGGCTTGAACCCTGTACCTTGTATGCAGGTGTTAAAGAGGTGAATTCCCTACCCACCACCATTTGTAAAAAAAATTGCAGATTTTTGCCTCATATTTGATCTGATCTGTTCCTCATAATATCTGTGGTTTGTAAATGTTGCAATGCTTGATATTTGATGGTGCAGTGGTAGCACTGTTGCCTCATAGCTGCAGGTTCTCAGGTTTGATTCTTGGCTGGGGTGCTGTCTTTGTGGGGTCTGTATCTTCTCCCTGTGTTTGTGTGGGTTTGCTTTTGTGTCCTCCCATGTTACAAAGACATGTCTGCATTATTTCTTCCTGGGCCTCTGCTGAAAATTGTTTTTTTGTTCCAAGTCAGACTGTCCTGATTAACAAATGTTAAATAAAATTGACAGGCATTTGAATTTCAGACTTCAGGTTTTTGAATGTTTAATTCCTTACATATTTGATGGTGCAGTGGCAGTATTGTTGCCTCACAGCTATAGGTTTTCTGGTTTGATTCTTGGCTGGGGTGCCTTCTTTGTGGAGTCTATATCTTATCCCTGTGTTTGTGTGGATTTGCTCTGGTGTCCTGCCATTTTACAAAGACATGTGTCTACAGTATTTCTCCTTGGGCCTCTGCTGAAAAATGTTTTTGTTCCGTCAGAAGTAAAATTGACAGGCATTTGAATTTCAGACTTCATATTCTTCAGAAAATACATAGTAAAACAACTTTTTATTTTAGCAATAAATATATAGTAACACAACCTTTTATTATAGCAATTTTCTAAGTTTATAAGATGACTACTTGAAATTTGTCCTTATTTTTTGGGTCTGTATTACCCTGTTATTGGCTTTGTCCAGGTTTTTTGTGCTAAGGTTGACAGCTATGGCAAGAACTGAATTCACTGAATATGTTTGAGGGCTGTATTCCCTCATTACTGGGTTTGTCCAGGTGTTTTGTGCTAAGAGGTTGACAGCTATGGTGAGAACTGAATTCATTAAATGATAGCCATTTAAGTTTCAGTCTTCCTCTCTTTCACAAAGCAGCTGATCTGGCATAGTGGTATGTTGCTCTGACTGTTTTGCACAGGGACCTTGGCAGTAAAATGTATGGTGGTAACACAGCATTTTTCTTTCACAAAGCAGGCGATTTGGCATAATGGTATGTTGTTCTGACTCTTTTGCACAGGGACCTTGGCAGTAAAATGTATGGTGGTAACACAGCATTTTATTCTAGCAGCTTTCCAAGATTATACAAGCAATGTTTAATGTGTCCCTGGTTTTTGCCCTTTTGACCCACCCCAATAAATTTGGCTTTTTCCAGATTTCTTGTGCTGCGAAGTTGAGATGCAGTTGAGTAATGAGTAGATTTTACAAGGAGCTGAGAGCTGCAGGGGAAGAGAAGTTTAGTGCTGATTATGCTAAGTCAGCTCGCATTGCTAATAGCACAACAGGTTGTGTACTTGCTTTTGATGCAGAAGGTTGTTGGTTCTACTCCCATAAGGGGTGAATGCTGCCGTACTGAAAGTTAAATTACTAACTATGAGCTTATTATCAGTTTGCCATCCATTTCCTATTGCAATATTACTAGCTTATTTTTAATGTAATTTAGGCAATTTATTCCTCAGGGGCATCAGACACTTTATTTTTCGATGAAACCATGAAATATAAAGGTGATTGCTAGCAGCAACCTCTTCATTACTTATTTATTTAATGTGGAATTATTTAGATGACTTTTTTACTACTTCAGAGATTGTGCATATTTACTGATAATGGTGGACTGTAGAATTGTGCATATTTACTGATAATAGTGGACTGTAGAAGTTTGAGTAGACTGTTATAATGGAAATGTTCTGAATTGGGCAGTTTTGTCATTGGTGCATGCGTTTTGTTTCATTGTTTGCTGGAAAAATGTTCAAAGCAATAGGAAGGTGTATCAAAGAGCACATGTATGTTTCATATGCAAGGGGCCTATGATTTGAAAACAGCCCAGAATTAATCTTTATCTGCCACGGGTAAAATGTATTTTCTTTGAATGTGGATTTCAATGTTGTTTCAATGAATGTGAGTTTCAATGGCAGAGAAGTTTTAATGCCAAGTTTGTTTAGCAGATGACTTAGTGTTTGTGCTGTAAAATGCAAAATAAAACTTTCAAATGAAGTTCAAATCATCATAGAAGTAAATCAGTATGTACGTTAGTGTTTATGGTAAATGGAGTGAAATAGCCAAGTAATGGATCATTGGAATGGCTGCAGGGGGAGGCTCCATTCGACCATGGTTTTGTGAGGGGGAAGGGTGGCAAACTTAGGCAGCCCCAGCTGAACCATACCTCCCAACTGTCCAGATTTTGAAAGAATGAATAGATTTTTTGCTTCTTATTTTTGGTTTGTTCCTCATAAAATTTGTGGTTTTCTGGCAAATCATTTAGGAATTAAGTCATTAAATAATGACACACTGAGTTTCAGACTTCATAACCTTCAGAAAAATGCATGCTAAAGTAAGACCTGTTCTATCAACTGTCTCAGTTTATACAAGAGCAATTTTTAGTACTGTTTATATGTTCCCCCAATATATTTGGCCTTGTCCAGATTTATTGCATTAACAGGTTGAGAGGTACATGCAAATAAATTGCTTTATAGAATTAGGCATAGCCAAACCTCTCAACTGTCCCTGATTTTGGATCAAAATGTTGCTCTTCCCCTAATGATCCCTCCGCAAAATGGCAATTTTAGAAGAAAACATGGAGGGTTTATAATTAAGAAATAACTGTAATAATCAGTTAGATTACTTTTATTTCAGAAATGCATGTAGATTCTTTTATTTTGTCAGCTGCCCAAGTTAGCAGTACTAATATTAAAGTATCCCTTCTTTGACAGATTCCCAACTGTATTATGTTGCTATTTTATATTTTTACATCACATTTTTGGTCCATTTTTCATAAAATTGTGTTTTTTTTGGCAAATTAGTGACAAATCATTAAAGACTGAAGTTAGAAAATAATGACAGACATTTGAGTTTCAGATTTCATACCATTCAGAAAATTCATACTAATGCAAGACCTATTATCTTTCTAAGTTTATAAGAGCAATATTTTAAAAATTGTCCTTATTTTTGGGCCTTTGTCCCATTTCTTTGTATGGCTTTGTCCAGATTTCTTGCTCTGAGGTTGAGAGGTATGACAAATGTGTCAGGGCCATCACAAGTCAGCCAGAGACATTTCAAACTGTGACATACTTGTTGCACCCCACTCCCCATGTAGTGACTTTGGATGTGTCGAAGCAAGGCAAGGAGTAGTTATGCAGTATAAATGTGCAGAGTATCCCCCCCATCCAAGGTAGACACAAGTACTAGAGTGGCTTTTCATCTGTCCTTGATTTTTACAGAATGGTCTGGTTTCTGTCATATTTTTTTGTACTGCTGATTTATGCTTATTACTCAAAGTGCCTGTTGCTCTCTGTTTAAGTAGCAATACTTTAATGACCATTAGGTAAGCTTGGCTGAGATTGCAAGATGCAAGTAAGCTTTAATAAGCATACTGTTAAAGAATTGCCAACATTGAAAGCCTTTCTGTTGCCATGTAGAGAATACTTAACTAGTTAATGTATAAGCCTTGGGTATTGAAATGCATATGCCAGTATTTGTAATAAAGGACAGGATTACATTATTTTAAGAGTCTCATTACACTTGGAGACTTCCAGTCATCTCTGCAGCTAGACCATAAACAGAATGCCAATCATGTGGTCCATAACCTGTACGGTAATCCTTTTAGTGTGGTCCATAACCTGTACAGTAATCCTTTTAAGCAATGTATCTTGAGCTTATTTCTTGTTTGCTTTTAATTTTTTACTTTGATCGTGTTTTCCCCATGAAACAAGTAGATGTCAGGCAGCAGGTCTTTTTTTGGATAAGGAACATTTTTACAAGTGGGGGCATCAGAGATTTCTACTTTCAGCATGTTACTTGGTACTTTAATAAAGCTGAATATAAATTATAATTAGAACTGCAGTGCAAGAAGTGGTTTGAGTGCTGCTTGTTTTTCTTATACTTGATTTTGACTGGCATTCCATTAATGTATTTAAAAAAAAGTAATTTATTTTTTCATGCCTCACAACCTTTTTTGTTTCCATCTAGATATTAAGCTGTCATGCAGCCAATGCATTGAAATATTTTTATTCTTCTATACTTCATTTTGTTTGATTGGACTCTCATAATAACGGTTTGGCACCCAGGGCAGTATATTTAGTTTTTGTGGTTTTGAGCATAGCTCCTCCCCTTTCTAGCTGGCTGCACCCCTTCCCATTGACCCCACCCATTCAGCTGTCTCCTGCAGCCCCCCTTTGATTTGAAGTCACCAGCCGCCACTGCTCTTCTGTAACTCTAGGTTTCCCTCACTGGGAATCTGTTTACTTCCATCAGACTAAGAGCTGATTTTCATTTAATCTGTCATTTCCTCCTGCTTTTACAACATGTTCTACATGTCTGACTACTTAATAATTCTACCTCTACATTACCTCAGTGAAACCAGCAATTTCTTTAAACCCTAATGTGCTACTTTCTGGGGGGGGGGGGGTTGTCCACATGTGATGTGACACACCATCATGCATACCTTCCATCATATCAGTATTATCCTATTTCTTCTCCAGACAGACACTCCAACCCCTCCCCCATACCCATCTAGCCACTGAACAATAGTAAACATAAAGATAATGCTGGAAAAAAAGCAAGAGGCATATCCTCCTTAAAATGTTTCTTCTTCTCAGTTCAAATCACCCTGGATCCCATCAATGTTCTATTAATGTCCCTCTGAATATTCCTATGTATTGTGTTTCAAGGGGGGGGGGGGTGACAGGTAGACAGCATGTTACATGCAGTATCAATGGACATTAAGAAATTCACCCTATCTCCTTTTTCTCATGCCTTCCCTGATTTTTAGTTGTTATATATTTTTACTACTAGTGTAAGCTAATGTTGGCCCTGTTTCTAATCCCAAAAACTCCAGGGGTCTGCCACTCATCTGTACCCAACAGTTCTCCTGTTCCTCTTTCCTATCCACCCACAGTAGAACAGATTTTTGTCTGTTACAATGGAAGCCAGACGGCTTTGCAAATTCTCTGAAAATGTATAGAATTCTTACCATGTCTGTTATCATAAGACAACTGTCTCTGTATGGCTGAAACTAATCTTCATTTTCCATATCACATCCAATCTGACAATTTCCACTTCATCTCTCTTGTTGGTTCCACCACCACTACTGTAAAGAGCCCAGGGGGGAAAGGGACCTTATTTTGGTCCCCAAGTTGTACTTTTCCCTTCTGTTAAACTTCTCCTGTTAATAAGTACCTCCTGCTATGGGTTGTCATATACAAAACCAGTGGAGTGTACACTTGCAATTTCTGTGAGTACAGTCACTGTGAAAATCACTTAAAAAAAAAATTCAGCAATCACAGTGGATACCCCCTCTTTCCCACTGTTAGACAGTGGAGTTAATATATGCAAGCTGTTTTTTCCCATATGAGGGTGTATGGGGCTTGATCCATGCAAACTGAATACATATTGCTTGAAGTAATTATAAATTATATAAAATGTCAGCGAGTCAACATGAAATCATTGTATAAAGCCTTTATACATTCCCTAACATTTCCTCTGAAATGGCTGCACTTCAAGATTTCACACAGGAAGTCCCAGCTAACACCATTAAAAGCTTGTCTACAATACAAATACCACCCCTTACCCCTTGTCACTTACTTTCTACTTTTTTCATGAAGCTTATTAATGTCTACCAATTACTGATCACTTTCTGTCATGCATTAAAACCCTTGTAAACTTTTTTATGATCTAAGGGAAAGCTTCAAGCTATCTGGACACTAAAAAATCACTATAATCTTTCTATCAACACTAATTTTGGAGATAAACATACAGTTCCTTGGTCAATTAAGTCTGTGCCATCCTTATGTAAGAATACACCTCTAGAACAAGCATTAGCAACCCAATTTCCCTTATCTTATTAAATTCCTTCTGTAGCACTTCTGCCAATCCAACATCTATCCAGTCAATTCAACAGGGAAGCCCTTTTAGCCTCCAGCGTTCCCACTTTCCCATTGCTTATAGCCCTCCATACTTCTCCATGGATGGGCCTCTCTACAATAACATAGCCTACAGCTTCTAGCTTATATTGGTCTGTTAGAAGTCCTCACTTCCACTATTTTACCCCCTTTCTACGCAATCCCCCAAAGAACTGTCTAAATCAATGACTTTTCACTTTGTTTTTACTAATTAAGGGATCATACTTTGTCACGATTTCTTTCATCCCTTTTTACTGCCTTTTCTCTTTAAACTTCATATCTCCTCAGTGATTTTCCTTGCCTCCCCCCCCCCCCAATTCCTTCCAGCAATATCCTCTACTTCAGTTTTGCTCACGGTATGGATTCTTAAAACTTTTCTGTCTCTTTCATTCCCTTATAACTCTCTCCATGTCACTCAGATCCCTTGACTTTTCAAGCAGACCCTCACAGCACTTCCTATTCATAACCTCAAGTCCCATTCATCTTTTCCTGATCACTGCATGACACCTACATTGCCACATTCTGTTAAGCAATGACTGTTGCACACAGAAGGGATCGTAACTAGCACCCTCATAAAGGTGGAGTTTTAATTGCAAGCATATGATTATGTAGTAAATTTGAGACTGCAGCATCTCAAAGAACGTCCCTCTACTCTGGAGTACATGAACACTGGACTAAATATATTTAACAAGGAGGGGTGTGGGGGGTGGGCATGAGAACAACTCCCACCACAAAAATGGATTAATCCTATTATGAATTTCGGAATTCATTGTTTTGAAGGTGAAATTATACAATGTTTCACTGTAGGTGAGAGTGTAAATATGGTGCTTTTATTCTGAATAATAAGTTTTCTATAAGTCTCCCCTTCCTGCTATGTTTATGACAGTTATCTGTAATACCAGTGCCTTGAAGATATTTTGCTATCCTTTTTCATTCCCTAAGATATCTCACTCAGAGACAGCCCCTCATTCCTCTTAGCGCTCCTTTCTATCATTATCTATAGCAGTACTGGTGTGCTGTCTTTTACTGTTAGGTCCCTAATGTGGTCCACCTCTACTCCCTTTCCTAAAAGGCTGCCTAAGCAACTTCTCTGCATTAAATAATTTTTTAGACATATATCGTCCTTATCTCTACTTGTTTTCCTCCTCAAGTCTTCCAATCCACTTCTACTTCAAAATAACCATGCTGTCCTTTGGGTAATGGGCACGCTCAAATCTCACTTTATGGTTTTGATCTCTTTTTCACTCTATAAACTTCCCCAGTTTATGAAAAAAGCCATGCAAATCTCACGGTCATCCTTTTTAGTCGATAAATATTTTTGTTTTAATCTGAAAACACCAGTGTTTGTCTAACCAAATAAACAAAACCCCTTCTTCACTTTTCTTATCTTCTGAAATGTTCTGGATTCTACGTCTAAGCAGAACTGGTACTCCTTTCATTACTCCTACCCCTAAATACCCCTCTGTGTTAGCCTCGACTTCTGAGATGTCACAGCATCCCAATCTACCCCTAAATACCCCTCTGTGTTAGCCTCGACTTCTGAGATGTCACAGCATCCCAATCTACCCCTAAATACCCCTCTGTGTTAGCCTCGACTTCTGAGATGTCAAAGCATCCGAATCTACAGCTGTCTCCATCAGCCAGGTTTCTTATAGTAAAGCAACCCCCTTTCTCCTCCTAGGATCATAGAAATTACAAGGTTAATAAGTCATACGGCCACATGCATCTTGCCAATACCCACCTTCACAATGGACCTTCAGCATCTAGAAGGAACAAGCAGTTCAGGCTTGGAATAAATTTATGGGTACAAATTTAACACCATCACAGTTTATCTAAAAGGACGCAAAGGTGAGGTTCTGTTTTCCATTCAAGGAAAGCATGTTCCGGAGACAGGGTACATTGGGTAATATACAGTAATGCACTTGTTCCTCCAGTGTGTTTGATTTATATGTTGGTGAAGATTTAAATCATAAATGTAGTAATTGTAAGGGTACTTATGCTTTGGAGATGAAACAGTCCAAACAAGATACAATCCTTCATGACACAGAATACAAGACATAAAGGCTTCAAGCCAGTCTTAGTAGACATGGGACTTCAAACCATTAATCAATTTGTTGAGAACCTCTGGGGTCTTTCTAGACGGATGATATATCTGCATAGGTTCATACTGAAGGGAGCACTGCATCCAATTATTGGTCTGAGCAGCATCAAGTACAATGGGGACAATCATTTTTTTTTAGATCTGGTGCTAGTCAAATGATTTCCTAACTACTGAGGGTACCTGGTAATCAAAGGAGAGTGTATTGTCAACCTTGGTTCCAAGATCCCTGTCATCTGTTTGAGGTCAGCAAACCAGCTTTGCTGTAAGTTGTGAACAAGTGGTGTTTACTGAAAGATTCAATACTATACTTTTTGGCATTTAATTTTACCCCTATTTCAATATACCACTGGAGTGCACAGATTAATTCTTGCTGTACTGATGTCATTTGGGGGGGGGGGTTGCAGGGTCTGACAAAGACATCTAGTCTACACTAAGCAGTAAACAGTCAGCCATAGTTTTGGGCTTGTGGTTTGGATGGCTGAGAAGTATATAACAAAATGTAGGATTCCCAGCACTCAGCAATGAGGTATACCATCAGTAACCTACCTACTTTCTGTGGTTCGTAGGTGGGTACTAGACTAATGGCCACAAGGGCCTTTTTAATCCTAGCCATGCATCTCAAATCTCTGACAAGTTCTGGTACCTTGATAAGTGTAAGCAGGGGCTTGGGAGATGAAACATTAACGAGCAAGGGCCTTGGAAATGAACCATTTATAGGCTGCCTATGTCCATTAGAGACAGAGGTGCCAAACCAGGGATGTATTGCCTGTTCCTCATCCAATTGTCCAAGTTACACTTGAACTGGGTTAGGGAGGAACTCTCCTTCACATGGATGGGAAGCCTGCTCCACAGAAGGGGTAGTCTCTGAGATACATACCTGTCTCCCCAAAAGGTTCTATTTACGTTTGTTGTACAGATATGCAGGAGGTCCATTAAGGTGGGCAGCTGACAATGCCTTGCATGCTGGGCATAAGTCTTGCTATCTTGGCTACATGGCCTCTACCTTTCAGTCAGTTGGCTATCCATTTTGCCATGCATGGTTTTACATTTAGGTTTTTCTGTTTGTTTACCATAGTAACATGGGGGGGGGGGTCAAATGCATTGGTCAGATCCAGATAGGCAGTGTGGACTGAGTGCCCACTAGCCACTGCTTTCACGACTTCCTCAACGAAGATAACTAAATTAAGAAAACATGACCTCCCATTGTGTAAAACAAACTGTTCACTGTCTAACTGACTGAGATTTTTAATGCGCCTATTAATGAAATCAGATATGATGCATTCAAGGGTTTCCAAATTAGACTAGTTAAGCTGATGGGTCTGTAATTCCCAGGGTATTTGGTAGGCCACCCACTCAGGAAATGGCATCACAATAGCAGTTCTCCATAGTTCTGGGATAAACTCTGTAAAGTAAACAAGTTCAAGAGGGGTTCTTCTAGAGTACCTTTGCTGCGGTTTATTAGGTAACCAGGAAGGGGGTTCTGGGCCATGGAAGTGGTATTTTTAGATTTAGAAACTATAGTTAGGACATGCTCCTTGATGAACTTTGGAGGGATGTGGAGTTTCACTTACTGTTTCTGGGGTAAAGTTGGCACTAAACTTGTATGTCTGCATGTACTGTACTGGTATGTTTATGGTTCAAAAGTGTGGCACCATTTTGGATTAGTTCAGAACATTGCTGGGTGTTATTTCTTTGTATTGTTATGCAATTAAAGAAGGATTTGTAGTTATCTTTAGCCTTAGATGCTAGTTTCAGTTCATGCTTTGCTTTGAGTTTTCCAAATAATTGCTTTAGCTCTTTGCAGATCATCTTGATTTCACCTTTAATACAGGTATATTTACATTTGTTATAGGACTTTAGAAGTTTATTTTTCTTTTTTGAAACAAAATTTACTTGTGCTTATGGCTTGCCATCATGTTTTTTTTCAAATTTCCAATTATATCTAGTTGTAGTAAAAAGAGTTTGATTCATATACTTTTGCAGATGGATGCAGAACTCCCTTATACAAACAGCAGCTGGGTTAAATGAGGAGTGGGGATAGTACAAATAAACTAGATTTGCTCATCTGAAATCCCCAATACAGTAAGTGCAATAGTACAGAAGACCAACATTTTAGCAATGGAAATATGTCATTAACAATACTACAATAATGAAAAGAAGGAAGCAGGGTAGGGTCCTACAATATGTAAGAGATCCTACAAGTAAAGCACCAAACAGGATATGAATACAATACAATACTACAATAAGGAACAGGAGCAAGCAGGGTAGGGTCCTACAATAAATAAGAAATCCTACAATAAGTAAAGCACCAAGCAGGATATGAACAGCATGGTAAGAAAAACAGAAATAAATTGATGGCAGTTTACTACACACAGCTGATCTCCCCATAGCTTAGCTCAACTAACAGCAATAGATAAGCTAGAAGCTCACCCATAGCTCACTGGGTAGGCAGCAGTGGTTATTTGCAAGGCAATAGAACAGAGCAGCAGTAAACACTAGTGTAAACAAGCAGTATTTAACTACATACAAGCCACTTGCTTCAATGGAGCAGGCTGTGCAAACATGCACAACTGATAGCAAGCTAGATAAACTAAAAAAAAAAAAAAAAAATCGCACTGACCAATAACAACACTTTAAAGGTCCAGAGCAATAAGAAGACTAAAAAATGCTTGGTCCCCGCGTTTCTCACCAGAGGAGACCAGCAAAGCATTTCAAAGCAAGATAATAACGCATGATATCAAAACATAGCCAGCACAGTAAATTCTAATAAAATAAAGGGAAAATCTACTTTTCCCAGACCCTGTGGGCGTGATGGTGCAGTCAAATTACTGGAGTTTGTTAATGAGCTGAATGAACCAGTACAAAGTTCTGTCATGACCTGGGCCCAAAGGGAAACCCATACAATACTTAAGATGGATGAAATTGCTATAAAAAACAAGAGTGACAAAGACTGAGTAGGGACAAAGAATGAGATCATGGATAAAGGCAGTGGAAATTAGGTTTCTTTGAAAGGCTGATGGACTCCCTGTCTTTGAAACTGCTTTACAGTTTTACAGACTGACCTTTTATAATCACAATACTGTATATTGGGTTGTTTAAAATGTACTCACATTTGTTTAACATAAAAAGGCTTTTTGGATATTTCTTTATCAATTTAGCCACACCAGAGTGCCTCTCTCAAATTAATTTTGTATATTCTATGACATCAATATTATTATGTTCCTTTAGTTGATAAAATATTTTTGAGAAAATAAGTTATTTAATTTTTTTATAACTATCAAAAACAGCACATAAAACACAGACTTTGCATACAGTAAGTCATGCTGCAGTAAATGCAAACATTCATATAAGTTCTTATTACCCAATGATGTTGGAAGAATGATGTCCGAGTGGCGATAAAATACCTCAAAATTCATGTCAGTTATGTGCTTCATCATACCCCCTTTGTCTAGGTTGAAGGTTAGGTTGGACAAATTTTTTTTTATGTACTGCTGTGGAAGGTATAGAGAGAGTTAGGGGTGTGTTATTTGTTAGATGGTGGCTCATGCACAGAATGTGCTACTGTTAAAAGTGTAAATTTTTGTATCTATGCTTCACAAAAGCTCAGTGGACTCTCTTCTCTTAGGGCACCTCTGTAAGCAAATATGGTGCTGTTTTGGATTAGCAATCTCTATGAACTCAGAGTAACTCTTTGGCACACACACCACTCCTCAGCTGCTTGTGTAGTGTGCTGTGCAGTAACGCATCGCTTTGGAAACTCTGCTGTGTTGCTGTTACTATCACAATCACTTGCTGACATCTTCCATGCACTTATCTGTTTATTAGTCCTGTGCATCACATGCCATGTGCTTGGTTCAGCAAACCTTGAGCTTAGCCACACTGGGAAGATGCATCTAAATGTAATGTACAATGACATGTTGTGATTCATAAATCTAAATGTGCTAAGCTTAAAATAGCTTGCTACTCTGTGCAAGCCATTTCCAGAGAGCACTAAACCATTCTATTCGCAAGTATTGCAGAGAAACCCCAAGTCACTTTTTAAATAGATAATACAAAATTGCAAACAGTCAAAAAAGTAAATACCATCCACAGAAGTTAAACACAGCACGCAGTTCCAAATGTATATTATGGCATATAATCCAACAATATAAAGGTATCAAATGAATCAAAAACGATACTGATGCAGACTTCTGCAAACAGTCCAAGTTTTAATAGTTAGCGCTTTCACCATCCAGGCTTCATCAGACAATAAACAGTCATCTAAACTAACAAATTAAATAGTATCTCAAAGATATCCATTGGATAAAACATTCCTGACGTCACATAGAACCTAATTCACAAACTATTCACAAGTTAAAACCTGCGCATACCATATTAAAAACAAACCATAAATCATATGAAACAAATATAATAAAAGGTTATATAATGGGGTATATATAATAAAATAATAAAAATAATAAAAATACATATACCTAAAAGTATGTACACACAAAAAATTGCAGTAATACATTCTTATAAAAACACTAACTACAAACCATCATGGCCAGTATCAGAGTGTCTTGCCTTAACAGTAAACCTTCTACTTCGGAGAACTGGTTTGAGTGGTACCTTGTCATTAAGCCCAGGCGCCTTGTCAGCCGAGTCTGATGATCCATTTCAACTTACATTCCTCCGTATATGTCCCAATGTCACCACCTCATGGATTAATTTTAATGGTCTGTATAACAGAGAAATTGAATATATGTGCAGGGCCAGAAATTCTATTATGTTTGGCTAAAGCATTAGACTCAGAGCCCACACGTTTGTGATATACGTGCTCCCTTACATGCTCACATAGTTTCCTATTAGTCTTTCCTACATAGAACGCCTTACAAGAGACATCTAGCAAGATCCACTAAATTCTCACTCTGACAATTGGTAAAAGTATGAAATGTAAATGTTTCATTAGTGTTAGGGTGTACAAAAACGTCCCTTGTATCAATGAATCTACATTGACCACAAGAATTACATGGTTTAGTGTTAACTTGTGCATCTAAAAAGCCTGTGTTAGTGGGACCAAGGGGTCTCTGGCACATAATCAGCTTCAAATTCCTCTTTTTGTACACCCTAACACTAATGAAAAACTTCTGTGGATGGTATTTACTTTTTTGACTGTTTGCAACTTATTTCAAACCGCAGGAGTTTTCATCTTTCGGTGGTGCCTCTTTTGTTTTACTTGGATAATACAAAATAATTCATAACTACCAAGTGAGTATTTGCCCATCTGCAGCTATACACCTGAATGATTCCATTGTGTGTAGTTTATCCATTTACCTTGCAATATGTATTGCGCAGTGTCAGACACAAGATACCTGTATAAGTATGGATAAAAAAGCCCCAAAAGGTTAGTTTGCAGAGCATTTCCCTTTACAGATTCACAAATTTGCCAGCAGTGAAGGCGTTAATCTCTGCAGTCGTTATCACTGAAACCCAATACCTGAAGTATAAGAATTCTCCTACCACTTAGCCACTTCTGTCTGAAGTCCTGAAATGAAATTCCAACTACAAAAACAGCTGCAAACAAGATATACCCTTAGATTTTTAAGTTTGTCCTGAGCAAACTTGTTTATCTGCACTGCTGTTTTTTTGTTTACTTTTGGTATGCAGTTTGTCATGGTAACAAATCCAGGGAGTGCCCTATTTATTTTCTGGGTTATCATCCAAAACACTATAAAAATGTTTTTTTGGGTATCATGGATTTTTAAGGCTTTTAAAATGGACCCATAATCTAGTTATTCAGTTCTTTCAATTAATTGTAATCTGTTTATGTACTGCAAATTCACTGCACTATGACTTTATCTGTAATATAACAAAAAAAAAAAAAAAAAAAACAACAGCTGTTAAGTGTTTGATTTCCACTACTTTAAAAATGACTGATATGTACTGTGTCTTACTAGTCACTACATCTGCCAGCATAGTACTTTTGTTTGTAAGAAAGCATGTGAAAGTTAAAACATGTTTGGACAGGCTAAATACTAAATATTTACTAATTCATCAGATGATGCTTTTGAAGTTACTGTTCATGCCTCATTATTCTAGACTGCACTTCCCAGAACCTAACAACATGCATGTCTAATCCTTTCAACAAATCTCGTGAGGGAGACTGAAGTTCTGAAAAGTAGAAGAGGTCAGATGTGATTCCCCTTCGCAAGTGTATAAGCCAGAACTGATGGAAATCATCAACTTGTCAGGCTGATGGACACTGCTGAATGAGAGAATTCGGACATATGTTCACCCATCTAGGAACGCAGTAGGGCTACACTCAGGGCAGCAGTAACTTCAAATCAGAAAGGCGATGTAACATGGAAAGCTAACAGAGTTATACACAGAGGGAAAAAAAGGAAAGAAGCCTTTCCTCCTCACAAAAAAATCCCCTTATTCACACATTGCACTCCCTGAAACTTCTGGGAAAAAACAATGCTGTTTTAATTAAAAAGTAAAAATTGCAGAAAAAAGGAAGTCTGTCTTTTTTTAAAGTTCTAAATCATAGCAACAAGCGGTTTAAATGATACATTAATGTGAAGATATCTTTCTGAATGATTAAAAATAGGTATTTAGAGATGATAGTTATAGAAATTATTAAATAAAAGGTGCGCTTGTTTGGGGAGTTGCAGGTGTTTTTGAATGTTTGGATCAGAAGAACGTTTAGAAATATATGAATACTTAATGCACTACAGAGCATTTTATTTAGAAAGTAGTCCGAACATTAACTACTTAATTAGGCAACAAGCACAAATGACATGACTTTTCAGAAGATAGATTACGGTTACACTACCAAAAACTATATGGAGAATAACCTGTGAATAAACAGGTTTTTGGAAATAGAAGAAACTCTTATTTTTTTCTCTCTTATGTGAGGTATTCATATACCCATTTTCTGAAAAAAGAAATGGTATAGAAATTTCAACAGACTTCTTTGACTGCTGACCTAGTTAGTAAACTAGGAAGGGGTTGCAGACATGACCTTTGCACAATCTCATCCAGGCATGCAACATAACACTACACAAAAAAGGACACATTCGTTTTCTTGTCAGAGGGTAGTAGCCAGAGTGTAACACTGGATAGAGAGAGAATGACACAAAGACGAACACAGTAAACTGTTTCCACTCAGATAACACATTCACACACACAAAAATATATATGTGTGTGTACACGTGTGTGTGTGTGTGTGTGTGTGTGTAGATATATATATATATATATATATATATATATATATACATACATACACACACATATATAAAATATGCAGCAAAATGTTAGATTATGCATAATAATAGGTACTGCAGGTATAAGGAATATATTACATGAAAAATGGCAAAACCACCAATCATGCTACAAGACTATCACCTATAAAACACATACGTGAATAAGAACTAACAGTCTGATTCCCACATACTCACACACACATACATATGTGTGTGTATCTATATATCTACATGTATATATGGGTCCCCTTCATATAGTCAACTTACCATTTCGTCGACTTTCATATCATCGAGACAACCATGTTGAAGATTTAAAAACACAAACACCCAAAACATCGTATTTTCTCTCTGGGTAAGTAACTACCAAGAAATAAAATAGAAACGTAGCAAAATTAAACATGCCAAAGTGGGGGGCTTTGCCTGCCACACCCCTCATTTAAATATACCAACCCGAGACTGCACAACAATGGATAAAAGGGAAAAGTTCACCATGGTGGCCAAATGGTTTCTTATCAGCAGAGAAGATACGATGTTCCGGGTGCTCTGTTTTTAAACTTTCGACAGTGTCATCTCGATGATATGAAAGTCGACGAAATGGTGAGTTGACTATATGAAGGGGACCCATATATATATATATATATATATATATATATATATATATATATAATGCACAGTGCAGCAGAATGAGGTCTCATCACTTTTGCTTTAATGAGTTTGGGTCTCTTGGCATGGATATAAGATTACTTGAGGTACATTTTCTCATCTATTTTTGAGGCTTTCATTTTCTTCTGACTGGATGGTGTGTGTTTAGTGAGAGTTATTTACTGGGAAATTTCGACTGGGCACAGGACCCTTTTCAGCGGAGTCCCGGGGAGAAAAGCTCCATGTGCAAAAAAAATTGTGTTACAGTATAGATTTAGACAAACAGTAAATGACAGAGCAGAACATACATAATAATAAAATACAAATTAAGACAACAGATACATAAAATCATATAGATTAAAAAAAAACATACATTAAAAACAAGTATTGACTTTGTAACAGTTTGATGGAATAAGAGTAAATAGAAAAATATTGTAATAACCTTGGGACAGGGAGTAGTACTTAGGCCTAACATGCTTAGTAGCATACAGTTAAGTGAGTTAATATTAATTAGTGCAGGAGTAATTGGCATGCATATTTTAGGTACTCACCGATGTTTGCAGCTTTACCAGTGGGAAATGGGAGTGCAGCACCATTTCTTTATTTTGGGTGTTTTTTTAAATCAAGAGTGTATTTTTATATGCAGTGGTTGACTGTGTTTGGTTTATGAATGTGGTTTAGCCAAGAAAGGGAAGGTAAAAAGCCTGGAGTAACAAATATTAGGACTAATGGCTCCATTTAACTGGCTGTTTACTGGGTAGACGTTTACATTTAAGTCAGTCAGGAGGCTGAAGACTTCAACATACTTTCTAGAACATACTTCTAAGATGGTCACTCATTTAAACAAGTAGTGTTATTTATTGATTGATTGGCTAACTGGGCAGGCAGGGGAGTACATTTTGTTTACTGTACCTTATAGGTTTGTAGATAAATACTATGCCACTGATCCACAGGACCATTAGTTGCCCGACCACAACACCCTGAATATTAAGTACCCTTGACATGACTAATAGAGACCTAAATTTGACTACTATCAATGAGGGCTTGAGGACTGCTGATGCCTGTAGCTCTGCTTTCAGTTTGTATGTTTGGAGGAAGAATTTGGTAGAAATGCCTGAAAATAATACTGTTGACTTTTAAAGTATTACATATAATTATGTATATGCTTTAGGTTTCCAGTTCTTCTTTTACAGGTCACTATGGGTGAGATGAACATTAGTATGTGACTTTATTAATTCTACTGTCTATGATATTAGGTTAGAAGTTTAATTCAGTTGTAAGTTCATGTTAAGTTTCTCAGGGGGAGGGTTGGTGCAATCACTGTTTTAATGTGTAGTTTCTTTTTAACAGAGTTAAACAGTTTTGATCACTTAGCAATCGGCAATAACGATAAAGTGTTAAGATTAGGACTCACTTCTCTGCAATTGCACAAGGGATGGGCAGGGCCTAAATGAGCAACACTAAGTTGACAAGAACAGCCATCATCCCTGAGCATACCTCTTAACAGTACATTTTTTGGAAGAATGTCCAGATTTTTGCCTTATATGTGTGGTCCATTTTTCATAAAATTATGGCTTTCTGACCCTAATATTAGATTTTCTTTAGGGAATGAACCGTCTTTTTCTTTCAGAAGGACTAAGGCTCTTAAGTCTTATTTTGAAAACAGAGATCTTCCTTTTTCTATCACCACCTTCAATAGATACTAAACCAGCTGGTATGCACATATGTGGGAAATGTGTATGTTGCAAATACATTTTTACTGATAAATGCTATACTTTTCCCTATTGCAAAGTAAAAGTGCTTTTTCCAAACTATTTTGACTGCAATTCTAACATAGTTGTTTACTGTGCAGTGTGTACGACATGCTCCTGTTTTTATGTTGGGAAGACAGTTTGCATGCTTAGCGACAGGATTAAAGAGCATCGTTTTGCCATAAGAAATAAGGATCCTTCCAATGCTCTTGGAAAACACAGTTCTTCATGTAATAATTTTTCTCAGTTTAAGTTTTTCATTTTGGAACAGGTTAAGGAGTTTTTTGGGGATGCTGATTGCAAACTCCAGGTTCAAGAAATGAAGTGGCCAATTGAGATTAAATGCAGAATTTTTCCCTGGTCTCAATGAATCCTCGCATCTTAAATGTGCCTTAAAATTGTATAGGTAAAGTTTATATCATATCATATGTATTATTGTAAAGTCTTTGGTTTTTGGGTTCCCTTTTCTTAGTATGTGTTCTATTCACTGTTCCAATATTGTTCTGTTTATAGCTTTACCTTTGCACATTTGTCAGTCTAAGGCACAAAGTAATGCAGTTAAAGTATAACATTATGTAATGTCATACAATTCACTGCACTGATAATGTTTGCATCACTAATTAGTTTACTGTTAATGACTGGCTATTTCAAGCTATGTAATATTTATGATTCCATTCCATAGTATTTTAATCTGGTCTCTTGTAATTTGACTCATTCTGAAGAAGTTCCGATACATTAAACAGGAACGAAAGCTCAAAACACCACTGTGGTTGTTTTTTGTCCATTTTTTTTTTTTTTCCTATTGCATAGAAGTTGTAATAGCATATGTGTATATATATATATATATATATATATATATATATATATATATAATAATAGCATGGGGGTTGCTCACACTCCCTGCACGTATTATTTTGTGTTTTTTCAATAACAATATATATTTAGGAAGTTAATGTGTGTCAGCCACCTCATACTTTAAAATACCACCTGAAGTTACAGTAAATTTAACATTTACATTTTAAGCATTAAGCAACTGGCCTTTTTTTTCCCTCATTTCAATGGTAACTGCAGGTTTGTCACCCTTTAAATGAATGATAACTTTGTTGCTGTTCCTCTCAATGAAAGGATGGTGACAGGGTGAGGGCTTGCTACTGGACATTCATGACAAGGGCTAGTGAGTTCTAATCTAAAAACTTCCTATTATTTTTAATAGTAGTAGTAATATTTAATCAACTGTGTAAATTAACTGGGCTTCAGACCCTTCCAGCCTTGACCAAGAACAAAAGGGTAAATACAATATCTATGAACAGTTTAGAGTAGCTAGTTTGCTAGCATGTTTTTGGGAGGTGGGAGAAAACAACAGGTCCTGCAGAAAGACACAGGAAGACCATGCCAAGTGCTACAGAAGTAAGACTTTGAACCCAATGCCCTGAAGCTGTAAGGGCTGCAAGTGTACATTCAGCCACCAGGCTCAGTTTAGCACATTTTAAGTGAAGTCTGCTGATATAGTAGCTGTCTAGCTTCCTGGTTCTCATTAGCAAAATGTGTTGTACACAAAGTATACATAAAGAGAGCTGGTATGCACAGTGTACATAAATAAAATGTTTGGTATTATGGACAGGTTGTGACTAGTTACTTTATCTAGGTCCATTACTTAATAAATTCATGTGTTGCGTGAGCAAATTTACAGTGGGGGGTGGGTGCTGTACCAGCTCACACACCAAATATTCTGCTGAGAAGTGGTCAGCCACACTATTTTCATACTTTCATATTTTCATACTTCCAGTATCATCATCTGCATATTACTTACATGCCATCAAGTTTTGTTACTCTAGATCTCTGTGGTTGTGAATGCAGGTACTATGCATGAAATATGGCCATAAGGAATGTTCTTCTTTCAGCTTTTTCCCGGTTAGGGGTCGCCACAGCGGAACTCTGGTCCGCTAATGATTGGCAGTAGATTTTTTACGGGTGCCAAAGTGCCAGCTCGAACCAACCTTCAACGAAGGCATGCCCATTCTACGCATGTCTTTCGAACAGAACAGATCAAGCAAACCAAAACTCTTGTTACTTTCAAGTCGTCTCTTCATTCTCATTTGCCTGAATAAACCACGTGGAGTTGCTTCTGGGATAGTGGTTTGCCTGTCACACCTACTACTGGTTAAGAGACTGGTAAATTATCTTCTTTGCCACTTCCACCTACTTCCAAACACTAAACCATCTATGCTCGTTCTATCATCCAGATCCTCTTCCTATCACTGCCTCTTATAACTTTATAGCTCAGATGTAATTCTCCCCCTCACCTTCATTCCTATAACTCTCCCCCTTCACCTTCATTCCTGAAACAACAGGTATCATATAAATGAAATAAACTGTTCCTAATGGTGCAGACACAGAAAAAAAGTGTTACCTTGGGGTCTTGTAGGGCTGTAGGTTCATGCTCTCTGCTCCAATAAAGTTGTATTCCCTCTGTCTTCAACTTGAAAATGTGTATAACAATTGCCTAGCACTTGCTTATATATGGGTAATCAACATGTTAATATCAGTGTAACATTTTTTTTAGTTGTTGCCTTTATTGTTATGCAGTCTGAGCTGTCTTTACTAATATGATGGTATGCTTTTATATCAAAAGGGTGAGTTAAGCAATGGAACATATTGAGTGGATCTCTGTCTCATATGTTTAAAAGAAAAGACCACCTTAGAAGTAAAAAAATATATGTATATTATCTTCACTCTAACTTTGTTTTCTGGGCTATTTTAACATCTCAAAATCACTCAGTGTTTTTATACAATTTAAATACATTTTCCATAAATGGCTGCCAATGGGGCTTGAGATATAAACGTGATCTCGTTTTTCTTCGAGCTTTTCTCTTTCCTATAGTCATCTTCAATCTGCTCTCTATGAGTGAAGCCAGATAGAAGGACATAGCCATTGACATATAATGGGATTAGTCAGTCACTGTCATTTTATATTCCTTTTTCCTGGAATGACTCTCATTTATGTTTGTCTCAGAGCTTGTTTTACAGTATACCAAGGAGTTACACAGCTGCAAGATGAAATGACAGTCCCTTCCCCCCACACTTTCTGAGGTGGCAAAACTGTCACTACAGTTAAGAAATCCTTGCAGTTTAACGTGTGACAGTTTCTACTGCAAAGGAAGAGATTTGAAAACAATAATTCTGTTCTCCAGAACCTGCAGTGAAAAGATCTTTATTTCTATTTTCTTTTACATGAATGTTGTAGAAAATGCTTTATTTTTATTTGTTTTATAACTAATATCATGCTCTTGTTAATCCTTAATAAGTTTGAAAAAATATGACCAACTTTCAATTTCTTAACATTGGATAACATTTTTTGAAGGCACAGATGTGTTGTACTATTATATTTTCTATCTGTTCCTGTTAGTCTGCTCATGTAATGATTTGTTAAAGTACAGGAAAATCAATCACTCTTCTACAAACTTGACTCTCTGATAATGACACAAAAAAATACACGGACTGAAAAATAATTCTCTTTCTCAGTTCCTGCCATTTGGAAGATTTTTTTTTTGTGCGGGGGCAGAATATTGCAGGAAATTTTTTATCAGGTGCATTTGTTTTTAACTAATCTTATGTGATTTTTCTCCTTACTGTACCATTGTGCAATTCTTACAGCCAACAATAAACTTTCTATTTATTACCTCTGCATAATTTGTTTGCCGTACAGATGTCTTCTGGCATTATGTTTTCGCTCTTCACTCTTCAGCAAAACTGACTCCTTGATAATGACACATGTACTATTTATGCTGTGGTCGCTGCAAACATTGGAAATTACTCTGTGCACTTTTGCAGAAAACTGCACTCCTGATGGTTACAACCATCAGTAAATTGAGGTATGTAGCAACCCATTCCTGTTCCTAACTGAACTTGTGATGTATCTGGCAATAAGTGTAGAGGACTAAAGTTCTCATTCCATTGCTAAGACTACATGATTTGAATCGTTCCATCTTCATTTTCCTACTATGTGACCTTGAGCAAATCACTTAATCAGGCAGTGCTTCACAGCAATGGGAATTTGGGCTAAAATTTCTATTGGTTTCATGGACTGTATGCTTAGCTAAGTGCTTATCCCTTTATTCCTTTTTTCAGTACACATGACAACTACCACAATGCTGTTTGTATGTTATGTTTCTTCAGTCTTTTATTAGCAAGGGTGGCTGTGGGTGTCGGTAGGTGTCCAACCATAGCTTTTCACTGCGTGTTAATCTTTTCTGTAATGTTTTTTCCCCCAGTCATAACTGCAGTGGTGATGTGTTTAATGTACAAAACATTTCCTTTCTGCAGTCGCTCTTCCTGCTCCATTCTATTACATTTACAGAGCACTTCCCCACAGTTGACTATACAAAATTACATCAATGATATTCTCTTGATTGTGTTCTCTTTTACATTTGTTTGTCATTTGTGGATGTTTTACACTTTGCGTGGTTCCACAGTTTACTATCTGCCTAGTGAACATCTCTTGTGAAATCATGGGCATTGCTACATTAGGAATGCTTATTTCTACTAAAGAGGGGCAGTCTTCTAACCACTCACTAATATGTCTCACTGCCCAGGCAAACTACACAATTGGATTAGGAAATAGTTGAGTGACCAAAATGAGCACAGGAAATGCCAGTGAGACAAGCACTAATGTCTGTCAAATAAAGACGCTCCATTAGCAATATGTTACATGTATCTGCATTTTCCCTCATACAATGGTAAAAAAAAGGCACAGCTCAAATTCAAGAATGTCTTATCATCGATTTTCTTCACCACCTGTAGAGTCTTAGGAAGGGTATGTCAGTGCACTTGAATATTTTAAGGAGCATTGTAGTGTACCTTGTCAACCCATTTTCTCCCACGGTTTTTCCCAGTGTGGCGCAGAAGCTGCTGCATCACCTTGATTCCTGTCTTTCACACACACCAGCAACATTTGCCTGCTGTGTGCGTTGTGCTTCTCCCATTCAATTCATATGTCAGTCGTTTTCCTTAGGAGCACTGCTTATCATATTTACATATGTAATGCATGAATGCCACAATCAAGGGCCCTAAGGTTAATAAACTGATTAATGAAAAGTGGAGTGTTTGGTTTCCTTGTGTCAGTGTTTCACTCTCTCTCTGCTTAATCTGCCTCCACTGTACTCAGTGCTGGATTATGTATCTAATGACTGTGGAACTGAAAACTACAAGTGGCCTATTTAGTGTTTCAATAATACGGCATTTCAGACTAAAGTGGAAATAGAAACAGCAGGCCTATTTCATACGTGTGAAGCATATCTCTCAACTGTACAGATTTTCACAGAATATCCAGATTTTTTTCCCTCATAGATTTGGTCCATTTTTCATAAAATTGTGTTTTTCTGTCAAATTAATGGCAAATTAGTGACTGAAGTTAGAAAATAATGACAGACATTTGAGTTTCAGACTTCATTCATGCCCTTCAAAAAATTCATGCTAATACAAAACCTGTTACTCTATCAATTTTCTAAGTTTGTAAGAGCATTATTTAAAAACTGTCCCTATTTTTGTGCCTTTGTCCCACTTTTATGTATGGCTTTGTCCAGATTTCTTGCTCTAAGAAGTTAAGAGGTACGCGTTTGAGCCTGGAGCTTCAGCCCCATCATTCCCATTGTTTATTTACTTACTTATTTACAATTTTTTACTGGGAAAGTCCGAATGGAAAATAAACCTTTTTCAATGTATACACATGGAAAAAGCTCCATGGTTATATATACAAAGTTAGTATGAAAATGTGCGATACAGCCATTAAAGCAAAAGCATTTTTAACTTTATAAGACAGACATCTCAATATTTAAAACAATGAATTAACTGCACTGTGCAATACACACACATTAAAGTGACTCTTTTACACCAAACTAATAGAAACAGAGTTTTGGTGGTTGCACTGTAGAATATAGATACTTTAACTTTACAGTTTGGATTCGTGAAGGGCCAATTGTGTCTCCTGAACCTGACTGACTTCTTCAAATCAGTCTCCAGAATCATGGACGAGGGTAAGGCAGTCCACACAGCCTATCTGGACCTTGCCAAGGCCTTCGACATCATCCCCCACTCTGGAATCATAGATAAACTTACTAAGCTGGGCATAAATCCCTATGTCACTTGATGGGTTGCCAACTGGCTTACTGACAGAACCCACACTGAAAAAGTAGCAGACTCCAAATCCAGCTTCAGACAAGGAACAAGTGGAGTACCTCAGGGTTCAGTCCTGGGACCGCTCTAGTTTGGTATCTACTTCTCTGAAGTACAGGCCAACACTAAGGGACTCTGGCCAACAAATTTCGTAGATGACTGCAAACTGGGAGCCATTACTGAATCTCCAAATGATGTGGATATTCTACAAAAGGGCCTTACAGAAACAGATCCTTGGTGCCAGAGCCATGGGCTCAAGCTCAATGCCAAGAAGTGTATAGTTATCCCCTTTGGGAAAAAACATGTACCCATGAATTACCACGTAGGTGGCAGTACACTAAACACCGAAAGTGTGATAAAAGACTTAGGAACACAGGTGGACAGTGGTCTCACCTTCGATAACCACATCGCCACATTAGTCAGTAAATCCTTCTATGTGGCACACCTCATCACTAAGGGCTTTTCATCTAGAAAAAAAGGAGGTCATTGTCCCGCTGCACTCATCCCTCATTAGACCCATCACAGAGTACAACGCCCCATTTGGTATGTACCTCACAAGACATCTGCAACAACTGAGAGGCCGCAGAAACACCTCACTAAAAGAATCACAGGCCTAAAGCAGATGCCCTATGCTGACCGACTAAAAAACTCCAGCTATACTCTGTCGCATATCATCTACTCAGAGGCGCTCTCTGCTTAACATACAAGGCCAAGTCAAACCCATAGATGTTGGAGATGCTACACTTAAAAGAAACCCCAATCCATCAGAGCCAGAAGCTCCAGGGACCTAAACCTTGTCATCACAATGAACAAAACATGCCAGAGGGATAGGTTCTGGACCCAGAGACTCCCCATACTCTGGAATAGACTGCCCATACATGTCAAGCAGAGTGCCTCCTTGGCCCTCTTCAAAATGAACCTTGATGACTGGAAGGAAGATAGGAAATTTATCCCAAGAATCAAGTCAGTCGCCCTGCTAGACAGGGGTCCAGGAAAGTAAATATTGTGTGAAGAAATAGTGAATTGTTATGGCTAGGCTTGTACAGGCCCTAGGGCCGATAGCCTAGTACTAACCTATGAACCTAACTGCAGATTGGGAGGTGAAGTGTCACAGTTTTATAATTAATGTTATATTCTTGATATCTCTTACTAAGTACATTTCAAAACAAAATATGACCAACTTTCAATTCCTTAACTTTGGATAACTAATTTTTCGAAGGCATGGGTCTCTTGTACCATTATATCTTCTTATTCTGCTCATATAATGATTTGTTAAAGTACAAGAAAAATCACTCTTCTACAAACCTGACTCCTTGATACTGTCACAATAAAATTAACGGACTGGAAAATAATTCTCTACCCCAGTCCCTGCCAGTTGGAAGATTTTTTTGTGAGGGGATCAGAATATTGTAGGAAATTCTTTATCAGTTGCCTTTGTTTTTAACTAATGTTATGTGATTTTTCTCCTTACTGTCATGAAGTGTTTTACATCTGTATCTCTCTCTCTCTACAAAACTTTACATGAAAACACTACAGCAAACGTGCTGCATTACAAATATTACTTAAAAGAAGCAGCTCAAATGCTACTGAATTGGGTGATCTAATTTAAAATGCCAAATTCTGTGACATTCCTTCTTTCTCCTGCAACTTAAGTAGTTCATATTCTAGAATACTACAATATTTTCTAGGCAAAAATAGAAATAAAGGAGCAGTAACTGTGCATTTAGAAAAAGCAAGGCACTACTTGAATGGATAGTTTAATATCTGGTTCCCAGGCCTGTGATGCTAAGCTTGCATTAAAACCATACAATCACTGCAATACTGAGGTACAGTGCAAGAAAGGAGGTAGGTACATGAAGTGCCTCCAGATAACCACTAGCACAGCAGGAAAGAGGTTCATCCTACAGACGCAGCAGAAAATAAAGTCCTATTAACTGTTCAAAGCAAGCTGCCAAGTGAAATGTGTTACTACTGCTAAGGCACTAGAGAATTAATAGTCAACATTAGTAAACACAAAACCTTTTGAGTGTTTTTAATATAAAAATATAGATACGAGTAGCAAGCAAATAAGAAATACCAGTTGGAAGCACCAGATAACCAGCTAATCAGATTCATATTAAGAGAACATTAACATACATTTTAAACAGGTTTGCAGTAGCAGCATGTAAATATGGAGAGCTGATGTACGAGTGGAAGGTGCATTATGTATTTGGACTAGTGGAGGGACTGAGTGAGAGAAACCATTTTGCTGCAATGCTGCTGACTGGAGAAAAGTGCCTTTTTGACTCATGGGAGATGGCCAGCAGATAAACCTTGTAAATCACTAAATCTTGCATCCAGACATCTGTGTTGTCATTCAGATCTGAGCTAATACTTTACACACAAAAGGTACATAATGCTATGTATGCCTTCATTTTGGTACACATTTATTTATGTTTTATGATATAGTACAATACTATACTGTTTAACCTTTATTAACTGTAACAGTCTGGAGTCAGTTCATATATGGAATCATGCCTGACAATGTACAAAACACCATGAAATACAGATTCTAGAGTTCAGCAGGGGTTTGAACAAATCCAGTTTTAACATGGTAACTGTGCATCGAAGATGCCAACCCTATAACAAAGCATCATTAGTACAATAATATTACATAGCTTGATACCACACTAGAACAAAACAATAGTAAATGGTTGAAGTTTTAAGCAGCTTTAGCTCAGTAGTAACAGAATAATGGGAAGGAAAGGAGCCATAGTTAGGTGACAGACACTGCATGTGGTACAGCCAGACACAGGTTGCAGTGATAATCTGCATTTTCCAAGTATTTCATCCAGCATTAGCTCACCCATCCTTTTGCTTGTTGGATCTACCACTGAGATTAGTGCTGAGTATAAATCAGACAGCTACAGAATTTCCTTCACCATTTCTGCCCCTCAAGAGCATGTCTTACAAATGCTAAATGTATTCCAGACGTGCAGCATGAACAAAGTGGTTGTACACTGTAAACCTCCTGATAGCTAGTGTAAGCTACTCCCTAGTGTAAAGTATACAGTTCAAATGCGAAGTGCAATCAGCTATTTTGTGCATCTTTACCATGCCATGAATCCTGCTACTAGCAACAAATGCACAGTTACAGAGCAAACAATCAGGACACTTACTGGACTACGTTTTCTGCCCCTAGTGTCCAAAGAAGTATTCTAATGCTGGCAAACAGCCATGTCAGGTGCCTTCATAGATAAGTTCAGTGCCCACCCCCAAATGGCTTCCACTCTGTCTACATGCTTTGAACTCAAGTGTGTTACACAATTTGTTTACTGTAGGCTTTTATTCTCCCCTCACCTGGACAATGCACCACCTCCAATGAGAAAGCTGTACAATGCTGCTTTTCTCTGTGCCCCTCCTGGCCCATATACCTTTCTCCCATGTGCTTTATCAGCATTCAGGCACACAGTGCCCTACTGAAATAAACAATACAGAGACATACTACTCACCATGCCATTCATTTTCTGTCTGGGACACACTGTGCAAGTACTGAAGGATGCAAAATTGTCAGTGAACATTAGTCATGCATTTGTCAGTACAGCAAAAAAGGAATTGTCCATACTACACTCAGTATGAAGCTTTCTAGCTGACCAGAGCATTAAATGAGCTACAACAGTAAATACTTTTAGGAACAAATACAGAGGAGTATTTGTAAACAGGTGTGTACTATCAAAGGCTCTCACACTTACTCTGCTAGAATAGTAAATGCTTTTACGAGCTAATAATGGACAGTATTCATAAATGATTGTGTACTATGCAGATCTTTCAAGCAGTGACCTTCCATAGTAAACAAGCTTAGTTGTTGTTGTTTGTCTTTCGGCTTTTCCCGGTTAGGGGTCGCCACAGCGGAACTCCAGTCCGCTAATGATTGGCAGCAGATTTTATTACGAAACGCCGAGGTGCCAGCTCGACATCCAATCTTCAACGAAGGCACGTCCATTTACGCACGCATGTCTTTCGAACACTACCCAACCACGGGGAGGACATGCAGACTCCACACAGAAGGCAGTCCCAAGCCAAGCCAAGAATCGAACGGGAGAACCTCTTGCTGTGAGGTAACAATGCTACCGCTGTACCACCGTGAAAGCTATAGTAAAACCAAGCTTAGTGTGACGCTTAAAATATCACTAATCAGCTGGGCAGAGCTTTGCAACTGAAAAGTGATGCTTCTTTCTCAGCTGCATGCAAATACATCAGCCTCTGGGTATGGTCTGTGTAACCTGGGCCTCTGCACATCACAGGCATCTTTGCTGTCACGGAAGTTGTGTGGCAGTGTAAAATGGTGGGTCAAAGATGCTTGTGTATGATGGAACCTCTCTGAAGGGTGTACATAACCATTAGCCACGTTGTTCCCTTTCACTTCAACCAACAGCATGGTTTCCTGAGCAAAGTAATGCTGTCCTATAGTTTACTAAACAGTGTAACTATCAACAATCATTTGAGCTGTGCCAAAGGCAATTCACAGACATTCACCAGAGGGACTTAATGAGAATCAGAATTACGCACATCCCTGAATTTCACCGCAGCTAAGCAGCATAACTCTGCCAAAGAGCAGATTGCCTGTCACAGCTCTGCAGGACATTTCCAAATACTGCTTGTCTTTACTTCTGATGTTTAAAGCAATAAACGTGTGCTTAATTTATATTATCATATTGTACATTATGAATAAATGAATTATGCAGATTCATTATGAATGGTGTGCATGCAGTACACTAGGATCAATATACTAAAATAATGAATATGAAAACCTGCACTGTACTTTTCAAGCAAATATGTAGAACCTTACAAATGTAACTGGAAAGCAGGGTTGGCTTTTTTAAACAAATCTCTGTTCTTCAAATTATGATGTAAAATACTAGCAACTGTGTATAGTTTAATAGAGACTACCCCGAGAACAGTTTTTTGTTCAAGACTCTGAGATGCGAGATACAAGCTCTTCATCAAAAAGGAAGAAAAAAGCTTTTATTTAAATTCTGCTTAAATATGTTATGTTGCACTTACAGTGACCTCTGCTTTTTGTCCATGTTTTATCCAAAAAAGTTATGGGTTTGCATTTTTTAGCTTGTTCTGGGACTTAATCCTGTAGCATCATTTGTAGTTGTGTTAATATTGTGTATTACTGCAAAATGTTAGCATTGTTTATACATTTCAACACACTTCTATTTCCATAAGTAGAACTACAAGTAAAAGGTAAATGTTTTGTATTTTGAACTGCCTGGGTCCTCAATCAATCTTGTAGTTTCTTTTACAGTTGTGGCAGGACTGTCATCTACTGCCAAATTTGACCCACATTTAGTCATTTATTACAGCATTACTGGTAAATGTCTGCATAGTCTGTGGTAGGATTGCAGTAGTGGCAGTACTGTGAATTCTACTCCAGGATTCATGCTTCATTACTTGTTATAGATGTATATACCTGCCTAAAGTTGCACTGCAGTCTCTTTACCTTGCTACTGTTTTTTCCTGTTTTTTGAGTTTGCCCCACCACCCACTGAGACATTAAGGTACAAGTTTCTGAAACTCTAACCACAGGACTACAGCTCCACTTTGATTTTTCTCCATCTCTCTTCCACTTTTCAGTTGTGGTTTAAAAAAAGCTGTGTGTCTGGCTTTCATCCCTCATGGTAATCTCACTCCTAAAGTCCCTGCCTCCCCTTTCATTGCAATTGTTTATTGTATAACCCATCTGAGTACTTTCTAACCCATCACCTTCCATACAGCCATAATACTAAATGCTCACCCCGCAAAACAGTATTGCACTTGAGTAAACCTCCCTTACTACAAATTTTCTCTTGCTCATTTTCCCAGAGCACCCACGTGCTTGGCACCCTCTCCACACTCTGAGGGGGTCCTGAATTAATCCTGTTCCATCCTTAGCAGATAAGAGTTTTATTTTATTGTTTTGTACTGCAGTTAACTGTTTAGAGTGCAATTGCTTTTTTTTTTTTTTTTAATCATTCTAAAGGTCCGTAATACTTGAAATTGCCTTGTTTAAATGGTTTTGTTGTACTATGACACTTGCAAGCAATCTTTCTTGGTGTTATTACATCAAAAACTTAGCAGTGCCCTGTACAGATAAAAATTACTTTCTGAGCATTTGTATCGATAAAACTTCCCTTATAACTGAAACATGTAACTTACTTTAGCTAAAACAAAGCCTCTGCATGGAAACAAGCTTAGAGCAGCTAGCTTGCACAATAAACAGCACTACTAACAAACCTTAGCACAATCTAACCTATTCTAGTGCCAAACCCCAGAAACCACCCAAGGACCACTGTATAACCCAGTCCATGACATACAGTAGTTCACCCAAATACAGGTGCAGGCAACATGGATATGCATCTTCCAAATGTCAATGTAGCTTGCTTGGTACACAAGGGCATCCTGAGGCAATATAGCAATTGTCGTATGTTCACAACCAACCATTTAATTCTTAAAGAAACAAAGACAATACAAGAAATGTACAGACACAATTTCATTGAATGCAAAAATCTTGCATACAAACAAGGTTGTCAAGAACACATAACACACGCACTACATCCACCAGACATAGTGTCCACCACGCACATTGATCAAGTTATGCTGAGGCACTTAAAAACAATCTTCCAAAAAAGTAAGTAATCTCCGTGGTATCCCCGAAGTCTCAAAACAACCCACTAAAGTGTAGTGGGTCCAAAAACAAAACAGTGTAAGAAACTTCTCTGTGTGGAAGATTTTCAGTCCATATTTTTCAAGTTAATCACTGTATATTAATCAGAACAGACAATAGTAGTAGAAGTACTGAACTTAAACTCGTCTTAAGTCAAAACAAAACAAAAAATAATAATAGAAAATATATAATTGTACAGCATTACTAAGTATTCGAAAGTAATCCAAGCAAGGCAGGCAGTCTGTTTCTTAATAAAGGATTTTCGACTTAATTAAACTAAACAGGAAACACAGAGGAATAATTAAGTCCAACAAGGCCTTCTACAGCTATGTCTCAAACCTCAAAAGCAGTATACATTAGTATGCCAATCTCGCTGGTCAATGGTGCCATCTTCACTGGCAGAGTGACATAGCGAATTTGCTAGCTGACAAATTCAGCTCAAACTTCAACCCCACCTTACCCCCTGCCTCCCTCCCATGAAATAAACTATTAGCAGAAAGCAGGTCCTGCCAGCGATCACCAAGATTAAAAACACAGCCTCAATGGACCCCAACAATATCCTGGGATACCTCCCAAATAGCTTGAAACATGACCTATCAGGACCACTTGAGTTGCTTTTCAACTATAGCCTCAAAACAGGCTTTGTAACATGAGAATGGAAAATTGCAACAGTTATCCTACTTCACAAGGATGGACCATCAACTGACCGCAGAACTAGAGACCTATTAGTCTGATCAGTCTAATATGCAAAGTTATGGAATGAATTATCATGGAAATGATAAACAAAGACATAGGCAGCCTTCAGACACTGGACCCAACCAAGTTTGTTTTTGTTAAGGGAAAGTCATGCCTACTAAATCTGGTGAATTTCTTTGAGGAGGTCGCCAAAGCAATTAATGAGGGGAAAAGTGTGCATACTGCCTACCTGGACCTGAATAAGGTGTTCAGTACAATACCCCACTTGGGCAGAGTTGACAGACTCACCAAATTCGGCATAAACTCTTACATAAGTCACTAGATTGCCATCTGGCTCACAGGCAGGACCTAAGAAATCAGGATTGATGAGACTACCTCCACTAAGAGACTGGTCACCAGTGGGATACCTCAGGGCTCCATATGTGGACCGTCCCTGTTTGGCATCATCTACTAGGAGGTAAAGGCTAATACCAAGGGCATTTAGCTGACCACATTCGCAGATGACTGCAAACTGAGCTATCACAGATTCCCAAAGATACAAACATCTTACAAGAGGATCTAACACAGACAAAGGACTGATGCAAAAGTCGCAAACTAAAACTCAATGCCAAGAAATGCATTATAATACCTTCTGGGAAAAACTGTCACCCAAGGTAATTACTCCACTGATAAGACACCCCTACGAGTTGATCAGGTAGTCAGGGAAATTGGTAATTCATCCTGGGTCTGGTCGCCATGTCTCTGCTAGACCGAGGCAGACAGGAATACTCTAACATACCCCAAACATACAAACAGGAATGTCAAAACTAACTTACCCCCCCGACACACACACACGCACACACACAATCTCTAGAAACTTCCTAACGAGGCTGTCACCTCTTTATAAAGATCAGTGATATACAGGGCTAAATGGAACTGCATGGCTAGGCTTCTCAAGGTCCTGGAGGTCATTAGCCTAGTATATACCTATGAACAAGATGCGTGCTCCAACTGTTAAACCAAGCTGAATGTTCTGTCAGGTTGGATTTCATTGTTTAAACATTACCGATTGTGGTGGAGCAGTGTGCATAAGTGTCTCAGGTTCCTAACCACATTATCACCAATTTCACTGTCTAAAAACATACACAGACAAAACAATCTAGTCTTCCTAAGCATAGCATTTTCTTAATGTATACCTGTTTGCATACCAGTGTATGACAGCACAAACCCTTTGCTCATATCCTACATGTATTTTCTGATTGAATCAAACTACTCCAAAATCCACTGGTATATTTGAAGGAAAACTTTTTTTGCTTGTAAAAAGGCCCACATAAAACTGCAAAGTAACTTCTTCAAGGCAATCAGAGAAATGGGTTTAAATTTAATTTATTTATTGATTGACATTTGTTGATCAGGAAAAGCCACTGGGCCCAACGACCCATTTTCAGTGGAGGCCCGGGAAGAAAAGCTCCATACAATCACAGAAACTTTTACATAACATCAGCTTAACTTTGAAAGTCAAGAAAGATTTTACAAAATACAAATTGAAGTAGCTATACAAGACAAATACATATTATAGAGGTATACAATACAAGAAAATAAACCAGGTGTGTTAAATGTTTAGTAATTATGTTCGTATATTCTCATAAGTAAGAATACTGTTTAATCAATTCTGTTTATTCAGCCACAGAAATAAAGAAGCAAGAGAGACTGGATACTAAGACAGATGGTGTAAATTGCAATTATATTAAGTTAGTAAAAGTATTTGTAGTGTATAGTGGCCAAAACATTTAAGGTGGTTTAATCATATGACTACAAGAACAGACAAGGTTATTGAGATACTGTTCTTTTAGTGAAAATTCAAATGTTTTAAAGAGTCTAGTTGAGTAAGAGAGAGAGAGAGAGAGAGTGCATTCCAAAGTTTGGCAGTGGCATGGCAATAGAGACATTGTCCAGCTCTTTTCTTGGGTTTAGTTATGGTTAAGAGTTGTTTGTTAGAGGACCTAAGATGCCGAGTTGGGGTGTGTGTTTGTATTATAGTTTGAAGGGATGGGCAGTAGTTTGGATTATTTAGTAGTTTGTGGGTGAGAGTAAGTTGGGGGTAATGTAGGTAATGAGGGAACTCAAATCAGTTTATAGATTTAATGGCCAGGCAATGATGTGGGCGAGTTGGCATGTTGGAGACAAACTTGGCTATTTTATAGTAGCATGACTGCAGTTTGTTCAGGAGAAATGTGTGTAGGTTAATGAAAATGGGCCAACCATATAGGAGGGAGGGTAGAACCAGACTATTAGCTAGTTTCAACTTGGTAGACTTTTCCAAATACAGTTTATGCCTATAGAGTTTGCCAAGCTTAAAATGGGTCCTTTTTGACTTGGCTGAGTATATGATTCTCAAAGCATAGTTTATCAATTGTGATGCCAAGTAGTTTGTCTGTTTTTACAATTTCAATTTCTGTATTGTTTTGAGAGAAAATTTTAAAGTCTAGAGTTAGAAGTTTTGTTGTGAAAAATAAAAGTTTTGAAAAGTTTTTGGGATTAAGTAGCAGTTAAGCTTCGTTAAACCAGGATTCGATGGAAGTAAATGCATTTTGTGTTAATTATAAGAGATCTGAGGTGGTGTTAGAGAGTGTTATTATAGCTGAATCGTCCACGTATTAAATGAGTGTACTTTACAGGAATGCTTTACGGAGATTATTAACAAATATGTTAAAAAGCAAGGGCCCAAGAATAGACCCTTGGGGTATGCCTGTGTTGTTGAGCAGGTAATCGGATTGCTTACTTTGCCATCTAACAGATTGTTTTCTGTTGTGTAGACAGTTATGGAACCAGGTTAGTGTGTGTGGGGAGCAGTTTATGATCTCAAGTTGTAAAAGCAGCTTTGAGTGGGACACTGCATCAAAAGCTTTCGGTAGGTCTAGTAGGATCACTGATGTTAGTAGGCCAGCATCAAGAGCTTTGTATACAGTGTTGGTAAATGACAGTAAGGCTGCTGCTGTGCTGTGTGCTGGCCAAAAACCATGCTGGGTGGGTGCAAGTAGGTTTTTGTCTGTTAAACTGTCTGTTAAATGTTTCTGAAGGTCTAGCCTCAATATCCGAAACTTGTAATTTTTATACAGTCTCAAAATAGTTCTGCATCCTGAAATATGGTCAGACATCTTGCCCTTGACACCAGACACAGATAAGCTGTTTTATGGTAGAAAAGTCTCTGTAAAACAAGAGTGCAATATAATTGCAACCTAATTTGTTGATAAGGTTACTACCACTCACACTGCTCAAATCTTTCTCTGTAGGAGGTTATGATGGTGGGCTATCAATCTGGCTACTGGCCAGTAGCTTCTGCAGACATTATGAGGCTTGCACTTTGCTGCATGTTTTTTTCAAGATGATGACTAATCTATACAAATTCAAATAATTCCAACTGTCCTTAGGCTTGTTTGATAAAGCTAACATTAACAGCTGACTTCCACTAACTTGGCAAATGACAGACTTGTATGAAACCTGACCTGTTTAAGCAGGATCACTGAAAAGCTGGTGGCATAACAACTAGAGGCCTTTCAGCACTGACAAAGCTCTAGATTAGCATCAAAGATAATGTCCAGCATAACAACTACAGGCCATACAGCACTGACAAAGCTCTAGACTAGCATCAGAGATAATGTCCAGCATAACTAGAGGTCCTGTAGCACTGACAAAGGTCTACACTAGCATCGGAGATGATGTCTAGCAATAATAACTAGAGACCCTTCAGCACTGGCAAAGCTCTAGACTAGCAAGTTAACAGATTAAGAGATGTGTGCTATTCCTAGGTCTGGTTTATCTTTATCTGAGTTCGCAAGATGCTTCACTGCTGTAACTCATGTTGATATTATCTACTATGTGTGTGCTATACATTACATACAATTAGAGATCGTTAGTCATTAAAATTCATGTAAGGAGAACCTTTTTCCATGACCTTGGAAGGTATTATCTAATGTTATCAGTCTCACAATTCTATTAATTATATTTATTTTAGGAACAGGTTACACAATTGGGTGCTAGTTGCCACCTCGGCTTGTTCTAGACATAGATTTTTATCTGACACTTCATTTCAGAGGAAACTGAGTTCACCTCTATGTACCCCATAAGAAAGATACAATCCATAAAGCTTTTCTGAATAGTTAATTTCTTCCATCATTATGATTTTCTAGAAAAGAATTAATAGATCTTTTCACATTATTTCAGGTGACTTATTTAAAGCTTTGAGACCTCAGTGATGTATTCAATGAATCAAATAACAGGTATAAAATGGGAAAATTATCTTCTTAAAGTCACTGGATATGACATTTAGAATGAAATGGTCTACAGAATATGTGTTTTTCTGACTTTATATATACTAGGGTCAAAGTTTAAAATGCTGTTTATCACTGTCTCTGTATGTTTACATTTTTCTTATAATTTGTTAGTTTATTTTGCAATCAGGATTTAAATTCCTTCTTCCAGTCCTTATGCTGCTATATTCACTGGCATTAACAGTGATGTAATAACTTATCATTATTACCACACAAGGTATTTGGAGAGACCACACTGGAGAACTTCATTATCATTTACTGAAGTAATTACATTTTGTGGTGGTGCTGCGGCAGTGTTGTCGCCTCACAGTAAGACGTTGTCCTGTTCGATTCTCAGCTAGAGCGTCTTCTGTGTGGAGACATGCGTGAATGGGTGTACCTTCGTTGAAGGTTGTGTGTCAGGGCCGGCAACTCAGCATGTAAAAATCTACTGCCAATCATTAACGGACCGGAGTTCCGCTGTGGCAACCCCTAACTGGGAAAAGCCGAAAGACACAACAACAACACTTGCGATTAAAGAGAAGAAACTGTTTCAGTATATAACCCTGTGGGACACCACTGGTAACCTCCAAAGGGAAAGCAGATAACCAGAACCTTGACTTGTTAGGTCCTGTTTAACTTGTGTTTCAGCTACTGAATTATGTATGACTTGTCATATAATCCTTTAACCTGGTCACTTGTTTCCTTGCACAGAATCTTGCTGAATGCCTTACTGAGCTCAATATAAAAGGCAAGCACTGGCAGTCCACAGATGCCACTATTACTCTTTCTTTAAGGACCACCAGAAGATTCAAAAGGCATGATTCCCTATAACAAACTCAGACTGCAGTATATCTGGCAGAAGATGGCCCCCACATGGTTTGGATCAGCTGCGTGACAACATAGAACACTAACAATTTTCTCTCTTCAATCTTCTGCTATAATTCAAGAATAGTTTACTATTGCTTTCAGTAAATGGGATCAAGCTTATTTCTATATTTGCATCTAGATCATCTGATAAGAAAAGTATATAATTTATGTACTTTTTAACCCAGGCTTCTTTTTATAACTAGGGTGGGTAATTAGCACTTCTTTTTTAAGTTGTATATTTTACTAAATTTACTATTTATCCAAGAAAATCTTACATTAAATGGTTCTACATACTAGCAACACTAGCCCTCAGGGTGGACATTATAGTGAAAAGCTGGCACATCCAGGAGTGTTTGAGACCCGATGCCAAAGTTGGAGGTGCTCTGCCACATAAGAAAGATCAATTACTCCCTACAATACCAACCCTGGAGGGAAATACTGAACTTAAATGTAGATATTCTCTTGCTTTATATATTGTACTCCTGCATATAAGTGTGCGCACACACGCATATGCATATTTTGCAAATTTCTGCTTGTTTTCATATAATAAAGTGAACTGCAGTAATGATTACATCAACAATTTCCCCACTTCTTTACACATAACTTATAGTGTGCCGCAGTTGATTGTGAGATGTGGGAATACTGACATATGCTTATTTTACTGGCTAATTTGGGAGCATAGCCTAGTTAAATGACTTAAGAGTCACAGGGTAGGTATAAGTCTAAGAAAATCAAATCCTGGTCTACAGGATGAAGTGTGTTACCAGCTTATAACTTAATCTCCTGCACTAAACTACCAGGATTGGTGTTGTTTCTTCCTTCTCATTCTGAAGAAGTCTGGAAAAAAGATTGTTTTAAGTATTTTTGCCTCTCTATTATTTATTTATTTGCTCAACTTTACTTACGTGTTTTCATTTTATTTTATATGTGAGAAAATGATTTATAATGCCCAAGTACGACAAAAAGCTGCTTTACTTCTTCAGCTTAAAATATTTTTTTTATCACATTTCTGTGAATCAGACCTACAGGCAGTTTTCTGTCAACCTTGGCAGACAGAATTCTGAAACATCATGAGGTGGCTTATTAGCAGCATAGTGATTTCCAACCATGTGTACTCCTATCTAAGTAACACAGCCTTAAAAATGTTCACAAGAGGAATCAGTTTGCTAGCAAATCAAAGAAATGAAATATGCAGTATATGCAAACAAAGCACCTTCCATATTTTTTTCTTATGCTGGTTGGGCTATTTATATCCTTGCTATCTTTATTTAATTGGGTTTATGTATGTGTGTGTGCACACATTAACAAATGCGGTCACTACATTTGATAGAAAAGTTAACAGAAGTTAACGCACACTGCACCCACATTAGTTACATTTAATGCTGCTATCCAGTACACTCCATACTAACGGAATGAAAAGTTACCATACTAACTACTGCATCAATAAAAATGTATATTTTCAGACCTTTTTTAAACAGCATATGACAGTACAGGAAGGACCATTACATGAGAACATATACATTTCAACATAAACGTTTATTTTTCACATGTATATTTCTAAGTAATCCAAACACATTCTAACTGTAATACTGAGTAAGAGAGAGAATGCAGAAGCTTGGTTAACCCTTACAAAATGTAGAATAGAGAAGGGGGTGGTGCAAGAATATTGTATTTTATGTATCTGAATGATATACATTTTATATGAATTGTATTTATTTGCATCACTTTTTTTACCTCCTCTGTCCCACTGTTCACATTGTTGATCTAATGGTGGCCGCTACCAGTGCAAATTGCCCCATGTGTTCCTTCTGAGGGAACTTGCTGGGCTCACACAGTGAAATAACCAAGACCACTCCACTTCCATTATGGATTCACTGGGCCCAACAAACTTCCCCAGGACAGACTGAAGGTTTGGCCTAAACCCTCAACGAGGTGACAGCTAAAGTTCATTCATTCCTCACTTCAAATTCAGCAAATAGCCATTGTTTGAAAGATGAGTCAGGCAGTAGTTTGTAAATGAGTCGTTCTGTCAAGTGGACCTACCTGTGGAGCACTTCACCTTGATCATCAGCACCAGCAGTACTCCAGAGTGCTGCAGTCACCGCCTGGCTACCAGGTAGTGATGCCTACCTCCATTAGCATGTTACCTTGAGCTACAGTGCAAGCACTACTGGAGTATGCACTCTATAACCCAATCACTAGGGGTGCAATATTCAGTTCTCTCACTAGCTGCCACCCAAGTAGTAGACCAGAGATGCCTTCCTCACACCATAATGGCAGTGCTGAGAACAACCACTCACTCCTATCCTCCCCAACCATTTAGTCTAGCACCCCAGCCACTAATCAAATCTTGTCTGCATCATTTTGTGTTAATGACTGCCTTCCTCCTGCTCTACAAGTCATATAAGGAACAAGACTCTCTACAATGGTTAACAACTGATGCAGACGTGAACATGAATTTCTGTAGACAAAGGAATTGCAGCCTTTTTCCAGGTTCTCGAATGAGACTTGTAAATATGAACCTAAATACTTTGTGATAAAAATCTGGCTGCTAAATCATTGACCATATAAAAGTCTGTGAAAAACAAGGCTATCATCTATAATCTGCATGCTTACACTGAACAAGAAATACTCTCAACATCTCATCTTGAAACAACGGTGCTTTGAATTTACTGTCAGGTGAGGCGATATCATACTAAATAAGAAAAAAACAAAAAAAAGAGGGACTTGATATTTACACAACCTGGATTTAAAGTGTTTACACTTCACATTTTCAGTATTTCACATATGAACTGACGGAAAAGAAAGGTGCCTCAAAGGAGGGAACATATTATTTTGTTGATAAAATCAGAATTATTACGAGAATGCTAAGCACTCCCTGTACAAACATGCTACCAAAATGAATAGAAAAAACTATGAAATTGAATAATGAACCCAAAGCTGTAATAGCTGTATAACTATGTCTACAAACTGTGTACTATAAAGAATAATTAGTGTTCTGTATGTAAATATAGTTCCACCTTTAGGATTCATAGGTACTTACCAGTTTATTAGCCCATGACTACCCTTTAAAGCCTAGCCATGCATTCCCAAGAAATTCAAAGCCCTTGCATTTTAAGTACAAGTAACTTAAATGCCTTGTATTATTAGTACAAGTAGCCCAGAGCTCAGGCATTTACATGATACCACAATCCTTAATAGCCAAGGGTAATAAACCAGGGATGAATGTGACGTTTCCCATCCATTCACCCAAATTACACTTGGATAGAGTAAGAGAGGTGCTTTGTTCTATATGGAGAGGATGCCACTTCCAAAGTAGTAGTATTTACTGTGATACCCATCTGTCCCTCCAACATGTTCTGGTTATTCTGCAGAAGAGATTAAGATCTCTTGAGCAGGTGTTTATGCCGTCACTAGACTTCCAGAGGTGCAGTAGGTCAGAAAGGATGGGGCCTGTTGAGGCCTTTTAAGCAAGGCAGAGATTGCTACTCAGTAGATTAAGATACTGAGAAAAGGGACAAGGCTTTGAGATGATCGACGTAGCTTTTATGATTAAATACCGTTGATTCTCTTGGCGAAAAAGTGTTGAGGTCATTCAAGTTATATCACGTATTTGGATAGGTACATCCTAAAAGGGGGCATGATGACCAACTTAATAAGTGTCGAATACAATGGAATGACCACATCCCTGGACCTGGACACTACGTCCTTACTTATAAGCTGTGCAGTGAAAAAAGACTTTCTTACAATAGTGGATATGTGGTGATCAAAGGGCAGTTTATGATCAGCACAGGTTCCCACGTCCCTAACTACTGTATCAGTTTTCAGGGCTGTGTTGTCGATATAATAGTTACAAGGGACATCATGTTTGACAAAGGATACTATCTATACATTTTTTTGGCATTTAGTTTTAGGCCATGGTTTTCACACCAGTTATTTGCTTTGTAATGGCCCTCTTAGAGGATCTTTGTGTCTTGTGCAGAGTTTATGATGGCACCATGTTTACAGTCATCTGCAGACTTGGTCTGCCATAGATCCTTTACATGATCTCAGATAAGTAAATGCTAAAGAGGATTTTCTCGATGACTGAACCATGGATACATCACTAGTGAGAGGTCTCTTTGAACCATGGATACATCACTAGTGAGAGGTCTCTTGAAGATGGTAGAGACTCCCACCCTAATTTCCTGGGTTTTGTTACTGAGACAGTTTGTTAGCTAATGAGTTGCATATGGATTTAAATTTAGTTGGGTGTGTTTATCAACTATAACGGTATGGGATGCTTTTGGAAGCCTTTGGGAAGTCTTGATATGTGTGTACTGAGTTTCTTTCATCCACAGCCAGAGTATGTTACAGAATTTTATAATATTGAATTAAAGGTTTTACATGGACGTTGTTGTCATGAATTCTCGAAGAAGTCAGTCAGGTTAAGCAGGCAGGATATGGCACTTGGTAAAAATCAGACTGGCTATGTAGTTTCCCTATGTCCTTATTTATCAATTCCATAATTATTCTTTCCATAATCAGACTTATGGATCTATAATTATCTGGGTGAGTTGATGACCCACCTGTTGCTGTCCCTCATTCATACAGCACAAAGCCTTTTGGAGGCTGATGTTGAATAGCATCGAAAAGGAGTTTGACGGGTCCTGTTTCGGGATGGTCAATATAGACATACTAGTATGTTATCCAGCCCCACAGAAGCAGTGTCCTTGGTCTTGGACAGTTCTTAGGAAACTGGAAGGGGAGGGTTATGTGATTTTGGGAATGGTGGGGAGGAGGTGGAGTTAGAGCCAAACTGATACACAACTCGTTTGTTTTCTGGGTTCAAGTATGTGATATCATTTGCTATTAATTCTGCACACTGCAGAACATTGTTTTTTTGGTTTTTAACATAGTTAACAGCAGGCTTTGGGGATGACAGCCTGAGTGGCTATTTTTACCTCATATTCAGGTTTGGTTGACTTGATCAGGGACTGTAGTTCCTTGTTATGTGTAGCAAGAACATTTTTCGAACTACAAGAGTTGCACTTATATTTTCATGCAATCAGTTATTTTCTTTCATTCTACAGCCTGTTTATATTTGTGTTCCACTATAGGAGGTTTATTTTAAAATTTGGCATTGTATTTCCTTCAGAGAATTCCTTAAAGAATTCCGCGTACGCAAAAGGGTCATCAGGTAGGAATGGGAAGTTAAATTTAGCCAGGTCACTCAGTTTTAGAAGATTAGCTTTACCATAATCTCTGAATACATGAGTCATTGCAGGATGCTTCTGGCTTCAGTCTTATGGTGAATGTGACTGATTTATGATCCGATTTCACTGGGAAAGAAATTAGAATTGGTGGAGAACACAGATGTCCCTTAGTGGGGAGAACCAAGTACAGAATTCTGTCACCCCCTCATTGGGGTATGGACTAAGCGGTCTCAAGTTTGTATTTATGAAGTCCAGAAATCTCTGAGCATACATGTTAGGGGATGTATAAATCTCCCATGTGATGAAAGAGTAACTACAGTCTTGTAGCAGAATGGTGTTTTGCTGAATGCTTAGCAACTCCAGACTTGTAATACAGGAAGTTTCAGCCAAGGGGGGACATAGAAGAGGTCTTATAGTACACTTGCCTCACAGTGGGCTCAACTTCCCTATTATTTTTCAATTTATATTTCCCATTTGGAAGAATGCTTGACCCTAACCATATCACTCCTGCTCTCCTTGCAAGTTTTACTCCTCCTGCATAATCACACTGACTCTATTATGGGCTCATAGGATGTTACTAGGTTACTGACTAGAGGGTCTTTAAAAGCCTAGCTGTTAAATCCCATTATAATACTAGATGAGAAACGGCTTCTATGCCCAAGGTTTTTCTAGCAAAGACTAACCATGTCCATGAGAGAAGCCAGGGCAATCCCCAGCAGAAATGTACCGTTTCCCATCCTGTCAGAGCTGTATCTGTCTCTCCACCAGGTCCTGTTTATATGGCAGGTTAGACGGAGATTCCTGGAATAGGTGACTCTAAGTCTCATTTGACTTACGGATGTGCAGCATTTCCATTACATGTTGGTCAGAGATAGCCCTGTAAACCAGACATAAGTTGCCTCTAAGTAGTCTGCACACTACTGAGTACAGTGACAGCAACTTGAGTCTGTCTGTATAAGATATGCTGGAGACCCTGAATTTTCTTAGTTAGAAATCTCCAAGGTCAAGCTGCAGGTGTCTGTTATGGTACATACTAAAAGGAGTATTATATTCAATAATAGGCCTGATGAGGGATGGGTACAGGAGAGTTGTGACCTCTTTTGCTCTTGAGGCAATGCCTTTGCTTATCAGGTGAGTGATGTAGAATGCCTTCTTCACCACAGTAGACACATGGTGGTCAAAGCTGAGGTCACAGTCAACTTGTATTCCCAGATCTCTCACTATTGAATTGGTACTTAGGGTATTAGTGTCCCTGCTGATTATAAAATAAACAGTTTTCACAGGAGGGAATGATAAAGCAGTTTTTAGCATTTAGTTTAAGACCATGGCTATGGCACCAATCACTGGTCTGTACAAGTCTCTTCTGTAGTGCGCTGACATCACTATGGGATTCAATGACAGTATCTAATTCTAATTTGCAGTCATCCACAAACTTGGTTAGCCACAGCCCCTCTGTTTTGGCCTGGACTTCTAAGAAGTATATGCCAAATAAAAGGGGGCCCAGCACTGACCCTTGTGGTACCCCCACTGATGAAAGGTCTGCTGGTAGATGTACATTCTTCCACTGTGAATGAGTGTTGTTGATCTGTGAGCCAGTTTGCAACCCACCTGACAACATAGCAGTTGATATTCAACTAGGTTAGTTTGTCAATGATGTCCAAATGTGGAATAGTGTTGAAGGCCTTGGCCGAGTCAAGATAGGCTGTGTGGACAGCTTTGCCCTCATATATGGCTCTGGTTATGTTATCAAAGAAGTTCACCAGGTTTAGCTGACATGACCTGCCCTTGACAAAACCAAACTGGGATGGATCCAGGGTTTGGAGATCACCTATATCCTTAACTTATGAGGTCCATGATGATTTGTTACACTGCCTTACAGATGAAGCTGATTAAACTGATGGGTGTATAGTTACCCAGATTGCTGCAAGCTGCCCTTATGGAAGGGATAACAGTCACTGTTTTACATTCATTGGGGACTAAGCCAGTACTCAGGCTGTGGTTGAATAGAGTGCCTAATGGAGTAGCTAGCTCTTGTTTTAGAACAGTAAGAACACAGCTTGGAATGCCATCTGGTCCCACAGAGGCCATATTTTTAGCCTTGGAGAGAAAATTGATGAATTGCTCTTTGGAATTCCCTCCCCCTTTCATCACTTGGCATTGTTACCTGCCCTATCTCTTCATCTTGGGAGACACACAACTGCAATCTCTTGCAAAAGGGATGATATTATGGTGCATGACATATAGGGTGGACTTTCAGCTCCCCAGGCCAACCCCTGGTGGTGGTCTTTATTAGTGAGTTCATGAGATCATGTACTCACAGGTGAAAAGCATTTTGGGTTCCTGGTAGTTCATTCCCAGTCATAGCAGGGATGATGACAAGGGCACAGACAACACTCATGGTTGTCTGTACTACTTACCTTCCAGACAAATCCTCATATTGTACTGGGGTAACTCCTTAGTATGGGGGGTACAAATGGGTAGACAAATTGGTAAGGCTGGAAAATTAGCAGGAAGTAGAGAAAAAAGCACATCGAAAATGTTAAAGGAGCAAAAACTACAGTAATTAGCCCATAATGAATTCCAAGAGCTGCACACTAATTGTGAATCAAAAATGGTGAAATACTCTACAAAAGAACAGAATCCGAAATTAAAACTGATAGCTTAATTAACTAATCCAGCAATGAAAGATGAAAACTAACACATTCTTAATATATAACAAAATCAGTAATAAAAGCAGTAAAATGAAAACAGGTCTATTGTAATATACATTATGTGTTTGAAATTTTCTACATGACCTACAACTGAAATTTACAAAGTTTACAAAAATCTAAATTGCTTTATAGGAACTGCGGTGGTGGTGCTGCGGTAGAGTTGTCACCTCACAGTAAGACGTTATCCTGTTCGATTCTCAGCTACAGCGTCTTCTGTGTGGAGACATGCGTGAATGGGCGTACCTTCGTTGAAGGTTGTGCATCAGAGCCGGCAACTCAGTACGTAACAATCTACTGCCAATCATTAGCGGACCGGAGTTCCGCTGTGGCGACCCCTAACTGGGAAAAGCCGAAAGACACAACAACTCAGCTTACTGGCAAAAAAATACCAATGTATAAATTTCAAACCAAAGCATGTAATCTAAAATGTAAAACAAACAAATCCTTTATAGTCAGCTCAAAAAAAAAATCAACAAACAGGATTTTTTTTTTTTTAAACAAAAAATAAACATACAAACACAAATATAATTATGTAAAATCTTATTATAACAATAGATACCCTTTTCTTCACCGTGCAGTATAATTTATAGAAGAGCTCTCCTGCCAAGAATAGCTCACTGTCCAGCCAGTATATCAAAGCCCTTAGATCTCATAGGTGCTGTGCGTCACACACATGCTCCCCATGTAAGGCATAGGACATACAGGTGACATAAAGACTCAAACATGCAGAATTGAATTACCCCACGAGGAACAGAATATCCTTAGGGACAAAAAAAATATGTACATCCAGAAGGAAAAAAGACAGAATAAAAAGGAAGCAAGGACCCCTCGGCCAGGAGGACAACAAAAACACAGGGAAAAGAGCTAGAAAAGAGGGGGAAGAATAGTGGGACCCCCAGATACTCTCACTGGAAAACTTATCCATGGAAGTAGCTACCATCAAGGGGGAGCTTACACAGTTAATTCAGTTATTTACTCAACATGACAGAGCGCTCTTCAAACTATCTGGAGATATACAGAGCTGAGTATATTTTTCTGGCACTTGAGAGCTGTGTACTGGTAACTGTTGTTTGACTAATTTCATATCATTGCTGGCTGACTTCAGAGTTGTGCACTGTTATTTTTGCTTCACTGTATAGATTTTCAGATCTCTGCTGAAGGTGTTGGTTTTCTCATACCCACCCTCCTTATTCCTGTGTTGTTTAAATTTGGAGGCTTTTGCAGTTGCCTGCTCCCACTGTAGATTTGATCTGGGACACCCCCCCCCCCCCAAGTCCCAACTCTTTACCTCATTCTAATAGACACCTCCTGCACTTGTTTTTAGTCATTTTTAATTTAATTGCATTTTTTAAACTGTTTGGTCTAACATTGCTACATACTCAAGTGTGCTAGCTTGCACTGCATTTGAATTGTTTTTAATGCTGTTTTAGCTATTTTTCTGCATATATATATATATATATATATATATATATATATATATAAACAAAACAAAACAAAAAAATATATATATACCTTTCCTTTAACTAGTGTAGTCCAGATTCAGATTTGCTGTATCCAGGACTGTATGTAAGCTTCTGAGCCCCCCAAGCTTTCTGTGTTGGAGGGAAGCCTTCTAGCTTATTAGTGGGAGTGGTAAGCACTAGGTAACCTATCTACCACATAAGGAGTGGTTCTGGCCCAGACATTGTAGTTACTGTCCGTTTGGGCAGTTTTTCCATCTCTCTCAACTTTCTGATTTAAAAGCCCGCACTTGGACTTGTTTCCCCCTTTCCTGTAACTAGTTTAGTCCAAATACAGATTCTTTTTTTTTTTTTTTTTTTTTTTTAACATTGCTATTTCTTTTTTTTTTTCAAAAATAATTTTTATTTTGTAATAAAACCATGCATACTTATGATGGTACAAGCAATGAGACAGATACAGATTCTTAGTTTTAGCACTTGAATTTGCTTATTCGTGATCAGCACTTGTTCAGAACTTGTAAGCACTAAATAACCTACTAATTACTACAGCACTCAACCTTCCTCATTACATAGAGGAAAACAGTTTTGGTACTTACTTTGATCACTTGCTTAGAGAAAAACAGCTTTTGTACACTTATCTAGAGGAAAATAATTTTTTATTCAGGCATGTCCATGGGTCAGCTCCCAGTGTTCTCTCCTGTCTATCTGATGAATCTGGGCATCTTGGGGCAATGTAGAAATTGCCTCATGTACACAGACAACCCTCTCCTCCTACCACCCAACACTACAACCTGTGAGAGATGCACTTATCTAGCCCAACTGGAGGTAAAGTTCTCTCCAATCAAGACTGAACTTGACAGTCAAGAGGAGAAGGTAAACACTTGCACCACACCACACATCACATAGTTCCACTAAATCTACACCACCAAAATCCACACACAGAAACAAAAACATTCGAGGAGGCTCTCAATAATAATCTGCTCAAGCAACAGAGACCTCCAAAGCAGAAATGCAAGCAACCTCCACCCCCAACACAACCCAAATGACACATAGCCCGCAGACTCAATGTGCCACTCAACCACAGCCAATAAGGCAAAACAACGTACCCAACACACCAGTCATAGGTGACTCTATAGTCAGGCACAATGATGTCCCACTCACCAGGCTAAACAAGGAGAAGGTTACTGTTAGCCGCCTGTTGGGTGCCAGGATCTGCCACATAACCCACGCACTCAGGTCACTCCACAAGTACAAATATGACTCTGTCATTGTCCATGTTGGTGTGAACGACCGGAGACGTACCTCCCTGGTCTACATGAAAAGAGACATGGAAGAGCTCTCCAATCTTGTAGCCCAGACAGGTATGACCCTAGCCCTGAGTAGCATTCTGCCATCACCCAGAATGATGCCGCAGTACAAGGACAAAATGATTGACTTCAACAATTGGCTAAGCTTCTGGTGCCATTCTAAAGGGATCCAGTATCTGTCTGCCTGGGATGACCAGACAGACCATGATGCTTTGCCAGAGATGGTCTGCACCTGTCACCCCTGGGATTCCAGATACTGGCTAAGGTTCTTGCCGCCCCTATAGTACCTTTTTTAGGCAAGGTTCAAATGACAAATTTACCACCGTAACAGGAACAGGCAAGCAAAAACTGAGGGTGATGCTACTCAATGCTAGAAGTCTAAATCTCAAAATGCACTCACTCGGGGCACTCCTTAAAATGGAGAACATCGATATCTGTGCAGTGACCGAGTCCTGGTTCAAGGCTCCAGAGAGCACCCCTGCACTACCAGGCTATAACTCATACCACACTTTTTGGCCATGTAACCTGGACCAGAACACCGAAGGCGGAGGTGTGTCCATATTCATTAAGGATATCCACACCTACAGGCTAGTTGTTCAGCATAATGCAGCAGAGGTTATCCAAGTGCAACTAACTCTGGGCAAAACTGCAATCCAAATTGTAGCTTGCTACAGATCACCCACCATGCCCCAGGATTCCCACTCCTCTTTTCTTAGTACTGGAAAATATTAGGATTCAACCAAACACCCTAATAATGGGCGATTTCAACTACCCCACCATTTACTGGGAAAACTACTCGCATACCAACTCCTTTGCTCAACGCTTTCTGGAATTCATAAACTCCAATGCCCTGGATTAACTTCTTCACACTCCCACCAGGGGCAACAATATCCTTGATCTAGTCATTACCAACATGAGTGACCGGTGTTCCACACCTGAAGTCAACGCCTCATTGGTCCGATCCGACCATAAGCTAATTACCCTACATATCCACATCCTGCCCCCACCCCCCATTAAGGAAACCATGGTAAAAACATTCTCCACAGCCAACTTCATGCTTCTTAAGATAGAAGTGGTGAACTTCACGACACCCATGCAGATGGACAATACAGTTACGACTACTGAATCCTACACAATTGCACTTTATAAGCACTTACATGAGTGCATGGATCGTGCTATCCCAAACAGAACCAAGATGCTATCCTCCAAAAAAAGGAAGCCAATCTGGTGGTCCCCTGCCATAAACAAACTGTACAACAGAAGGAAGAAACTGTTGCAAAAGAGAGTAAAACACATGAGTGGAGGAGCTCCCTGGTCAGCCTCAGTAAGAAGCTGTGATTCCTGATAAAATCCTCTAAAGCTAGTTACGAAAACAAAATCACCACTGATTCTAAAGACAACCACAAAGCATTCTATAGCTATGTCAAGAATCTCAATGGCAACACTCTGATCTGCTCTGAGTTACAGCACAATGGCACTAAATATACAGACCCAACTGATATTGCCAACATCCTGGCAGATAGGTTCAGTGCTAACTTTACCCCCTCTCACCCCCTAAAGAGCTCATCTCTATACCGGAAGAATGCAAAGTTCCTGTAATCACGGCTGCACAGGTAAAAACCACACTCTCCAAGCCAAGAGCACAGCATCCATGGGACCAGACAACATCCCAGGCTACGTTCTACACGAAATACAGAATGAACTGGCACCCCACCTAAGTACCATGTTCAATCATAGCCTCACCTCAGGCTTTGTGCCTGCTGAATGGCATACAGCGACGGTTATCCCACTCTACAAGGGGGGAGCCACCACGGACCCCGGGAACTACTGCCCCATTAGCCTGATGAGCCTGGTCTGCAAGGTCATGGAACATATCATCATGAAACTTATAAACAAAGACATAGGTAATCTCCAAACTCTGGACCCCAACCAGTTCGGGTTTGTAAAAGGCAGATCATGTCTTCTAAACCTGTTAGACTTCTTTGAAGCAGTCACCAAAGCCATAGACAAGGGTAAGGTAGTTCACACAGCCTATCTAGATCTTGCCAAGGCTTTCGATACCATCCCCCACTCTGGAATTATAGATAAACTCACTAAACTTGGTATAAATCCCTATGTCACAAGATGGGTTGCCAACTGGCTCACTGACAGAACCCACACTGTGAAAGTAGCAGACTCCAAATCCGACTTCAGACCAGTGACAAGTGGAGTACCACAGGGTTCAGTCCTGGGTCCTCTCCTGTTTGGTATCTACTTCTCTGAAGTACAGGCTAACACAGAAGGTCTTTGGCTAATGAAGTTCGCAGATGACTGCAAACTAGGAGCCATAATCGAAACTCCTAATGATGTGGACATCCTACAAAAGGGTCTCACTAAGACAGATGCCTGGTGTCAAAGCCATGGCCTCAAGCTCAATGCCAAAAAGTGCACAGTCATCCCCTTTGGTAAAAACTCTGTAACCATGAACTACAACATAGGCGGTAGTATACTTAACACCAAAAGTATGATAAGAGACCTTGGGACACAGGTGGACAGTAGTCTCTCCTTTGATAATCACATCACCACAGTAATCAGGAAATCTTTATACATGGCACACCTCATCACAAAAGGTTTCTCATCCAGAAAAAAAGAGGTCATTGTTCCCCTCTACTCATTAGACCCATTATAGAGTACAACGCCCCTTTTGGTATGTACCTCACAAGACATCTAAAACAACTGGAAAGGCCACAGAAATACCTCACAAAGAGGATTACTAGCCTCAAACAGATGCCCTAAGCAGACCGTCTCAAAAAACTCCAGCTTTACTCTGTCGCATATCGCCTACTCAGAGGTGATCTCTGCCTAACATACAAAGCTATGTCAAACCCAGAGCTGTTGGACATGTTCCACTTAAAGAAATCTCAATCCCTCCGAGCTACACACTCTAGGGACCTAAACCTTGTCACCACAATAAACAGAACATGCCGGAGGGATAGATTACTGTCCCAGAGACTTCCCATATTCTGGAATAAACTACCTATCTATATCAAACAAAGCTCCTCATTAGCACTCTTCAAGAAAAATCTTGATGATTGCATGGGAAATAGGAAATTCACCCTGGGGATCACCTCTGTGGCTCTGCTCAACAGTGGCACAGGAAAATAATTTTCTTGGGTGGCAAAAGCCAGGGTACCTTTTTGGCTGGGCTTGTATAGGCCCCAGGGCCGATAGCCTAGTACCTACCTATGCCACAGTACAGGTCAATGGAAGTAATGCAATGGATATACAAAGTGTGAATTCAAGCAGATTTTTTGAATTTCATCCCAGGTTTGGTCGTTGTTCTAGCTTGAAAAGGAAATATTAACCAAGGGCAACCACTAAAGGTAATACACTGGAAACTTTGTATGTTCAGGGTGAAGGTCCTAAATACAACCCGGAGCCATAAGAGGGTATAAGATCTAACAAAGTCATATTGGCTCAGACAAGTGGTAATACAATGACAGACTCCTCAGTCTAGAGCCAGAAGAAGTTACTTGATGGTTGTTCTAATGCTAACCAGCTTAAAATGCATATTATGTCAACTACTACTGTACAACATGCAACACTGGACTCTACGTACATCAATGGAGGGATTTCAAATGCAATTTGTAAATGGAGGAAGAAACGTGATCTAAAGCAGCAGCAACACGTACTGTAATTGACCCTTTCTCCAAGTTTAATAGGAAAAATAGTTGTAATCTTTGGACCTGGTTGTCTAGTGCACTTTCAATTTCGCAGAACTTGAATGTGGGTTCTGCACCTGTGGCTTCAGGTTTAGAATACCCTGGGCTGGCAGATATGAATTACATATCTGAAAAGAAGCTTACAAAAATAAAAAGTTTGCAATTACAGAACATTTATTTATTAGACTGTATTAAGCAGAACACAGTCCCAAAGGGACAGCAATTTGGCTGATTGATTTTTTTTTTTAATAAACAAGGCTTACAACTTATGAAATTAATTATTTCTATGGAATAGTGACTTGATTTCAATGCTCAAAAATGAAATTGACATTTTAAATAAATTACTGAAGACCTTTTTACTTGACAGTTATAAAGATGTATATTATGATGTTTTTTTTTTTAAAAAAGGGGATAAACAGTGTGTGCTTATTAGGGATAGGAAAGTTAAAGGACAACAACAGGATTCTCTTATTAAATTCTCAACTTCTCTCTCCTTTATCTCCCTATGCACTGCCTGTCCCTGCTATTAATCAACAACAAAACAGCATTTAAAATATTTTAAATTGACTGTTTCTCTCCACTAGAACAGTACCTTACTGTACTGTGGTGGTTTCACTGTCAAAAAAAACTTTTATCCTACCCTGGAAAAGCTTGCTGCAGTCTCCAATTCATTGATATCATCAAGGCCAATAAATTCAATTAGTTTTCTGGCCAATTTCCTCCCCAAACTGACATTACAATAACTGTCCTAAAACCCTACCCATGCTGTGATGTCACAGCTCCCTGGCCCTTCCCCTACCCATACAGAAAGTAAAGGCTAGAACAAGGAGCTACAGAAGTTAGTTGTGAAGGCGGATGGGAGATGACTCAAAGTAGTACAATTCAGGCTTCATAAAAGACTGCAGTATACCAATTCTAAAAAGCAGCAGCCGTAAAAACTCTTTGAAAGTCTGTTCTGTGGCATTTGCACTGTTTGTGTTTTAAGGAGTCACTGAACAGCATGAAATGTTACTTAAAACTGACTGAAAGACAGCACTGTAAGCATGTAAAATCAATGCACTGACAGGAGCTTTAGAAAGAAAGAGGCCTGCGTGATGTAATTTTTTTAAAGACAAGCACTGTATTGTGGGATACCTAGAGGTATCAAGATCACTTCAAGATGCTAGACCTCATGAGGTCCGACTCAGAAATTATGTATAAAAATATTTAAAAAACTGTAAATAGTCCCAGAGTGGTGTTAAAATGTAGGAAACACCAAATCATAATGAAATAAACATGTTTTTTGAGTCTGTGGGAGTGGTTCTCCTTTAAGAAGATTAACAGGGATCTGTCACAATACAGGGAAAATGCAGCATATTTATTTAAAGCTAACAAGAGCAAATACAACCTTCACCACTGTTACAGTATTAGTAACCACCATACAAATAACAATGGGGGGGGGGAAGAACCACACACAAAACTAATAGGGGAGAAGATTACAAGGTGAGCATAGAAAGGAATGATTTTGACTTAGTTTAGACATCCCTTTAGAATTCTTTCCACTGAGACAGTCTCAAACACTGGCAGAGAACGTGTGGGGGGGGGGAACCCCAAATGCATCACAAGTACAACCATCAAGGGAATTGGGGACATCAAAAGCCCAGCAGCAAAGGAGTGCCAAGAACAAAGAAACACTGATGACTAAAGAATGTGGTGGGATTATATTGACCCGAAAAGTTTTCAATATATTTAGGATACAGCTTTAGCCCATTTTATTTTTTTCCAGAAAAGTTTTAAATTTGTTCCTACCAAAAAGTTTAACATGGATGCTCTTACTGAGCTTAACTGTACACAAGAAAACTGAATTCAGAGATTTTATTTAATTTAGAAGGTTGACAACATGTAATCCAAAAACAAAGGTATAAAAAGAAAAGTACTTTTAATCCTACCTTACACCCTCTGGTTTTGGCTTGTGCAAAAACATGTGAATGTGACATTTACAGGTTGCTGACAAAAACAAGGGGAGACTATGGCTGTACTCTTACCCACAAAGAAAGGTCTTTGTTGCACACTTTAAGTAATGATTAACCTATCAGGGTTATGAAAAACCAATAAAGGTGTTTGGGGGTAGTCCTAACAGATTACTGCAGTAAGATGTCTGAAAATTTACACAAAGATGCCACTTATATTATTCGTTCTAGGTATGAGGTGAATATAGCTTACAGGAAAACAGACCTTCAGCTTGAAGTTCATATGTTTTAGGGTTCAGTGACATCTGATTTGTTTCATTTTCTCACTAACACCTTACCTAAAAAAAAAACACTACATTTGGCATCCCTAAAATACACAAAGACATTTTAACCTACCCTCAACTTAGACCTATAGTAACTGCACAAGGCTCAAAAACATATTCCTTTGCTGTCTTTGTGGATCATATGCTTAAACCCATGTATTTATTATTTATATATTGTTTAAAGAATTCACTGGCTTTTTTAACATGATTAAGAAATGATCTTTATGAAGAAAATTTGATTTTATTAACTACAGATGTCAATGACCCTTTAATCAGTATTTTCAAGATAGAAGGACTGCAATGTTTTTTGAGAGAGTCTTTTAAGATATCCTTTCCTCCAAAGAAGAGACCTCCATCTTATAATGGATTTTATGGAACTCATTTTAGACAATTTTGTTTATTATGAGGTGGAAATATTTAAACAACATGGAGGTGTGGCAATGGGCACAACTTGCTCTACAGTTTGCCAATTGGTTTTAGCCAATTGGGAACTGACTCACATTTTTAAATTAAATCATTATAAATTCTATAAATTACATGTACATTTCCTGGATGAGATTTTGATTTTATGGAATGGACCCGAAGAAGTACTGAAAGACTAACAATAAAGGTAACCACTATGCAGACTTTTTGGATTTTAATTATCAGTTTGATAAAAAGGAGATTAATTACTTGGACACCTATACTACTAGGCCAGATAAAGGTTTCATTCCAATATTTACAGAAAACCAACCTTTAGTAATGTTTCCACCCTTTCAAGTGTAAAAAAGATCCGATAAAAAGGTCAGTGTATTTGACTAGCACTGAGGATTTCTAATACAGAAGTTTTCATTCAAGAAATATTTTAACTCCAGGACATATTTTGGGAGAGGGGATACCCCAAAAAATTAATTGAGGAAACAACCCAGGAGGCGATTGACAAATGGGGTATACAGTATAAACCTCTTCTTGGAAGTGATGATTTTTGTCAAATCAGCTATGTTTAATTTAAACTAACAAACAGGATGTACTTCTGAAAGGGTATGTGTAATTCAACACAACTCTGGTTTAGGAACAATTAAGATTATAACAGAAAAGAACTTTAGTATTTTAAAAATTAACCCCACCATCCCCCGATAGTTGGCAAACATCCATGTATTGTTTACAAAAATTCTATAAATTTAAAAAGCATATTTGAAAACCTAGGACACCTTTTAAATAGGGAAGACAAAACAAAAGACTATAAAGTGTGGCTTTTGTAAGTACTGCCCATACATATATATATATATATATATATATATATATATATATATATATGAGGGGGTGAGCAAGGTTCTTTACTTCATTTGCAAGATGGACATTGTCTTAGTAAGGCTATAGCAAACATAGCACAATGCACACCCTGCATGTGTTTTTATATAGGAAAAAGGAATTGACATTCATTAAAAATGCTAACAGTGCTTTGTTTAAACATAGTGAAACATGGACAGGTTTTGAAAAGTTTAAATTTGGTATTACAGACAAAGTTAATATACTCCCCAGGGGATGTGTCTGGGAAACACTACTCAAATAGAGAGAACTTTAATGGCAGCTTAGTTTGAATGCCACTACAGCCCCAAGGCTGAATGATAATTTGCCAGCTATACCTGTATTAACACTTAGGTCAGCCAAACTATAAAGTCACACTTTTATCTCGGTGTTATATACTATTCATTTAAAGCTTTTTTTTTTTTTTAATGGTATTTATTTAAACACATCATAAGGATTTTATAAGGTTGCGATTATACAGTTCTGAATGGTGGGTAGAAATAAGTGTAACTCATTTGTAAGATTTAAATGGGTAAATTTAGTACATGTTTTTGATCGTGTATAACTTTAAATGTAAATAAGAATGTGGCTACTTGTTGGGTATATTTAAAGAGGAAATGTTTTCTTTATTATATGGTTCTGGTGAAGTTTTGATATTTAATGAAACGAAAGTGATTAACCTTTTTATTAACAAGTTTCTATGCATAACTTTATTGTCTTAGTGGTGCTGGCATCACATACACACCTCTTTCTTGATTACTAGTTTGCTTTTATGGTGTGTTATCCTGTGTTTTAGTTTGTTCATGTGGGTTTGGTAATTAATAGCCAAAAAAGACAAGATGGCAGCAGCATAAACTTTTTGCCAAACCATTTCATAGCCCGAATGTTCTTACCTGAAGAAAGGAGCTTAGTAGATGGTAAAAGCATAGAAGGGTTATCTGTGGCAACTGAAACCTACAAAAGGACCAGCAGAAGGGCACTTATACAAAAATTTGCAATCCTCAGGCACCTTGTAGAACTTATTGGGTTTCTTAGGCGCTAGAGGCTGAAAAACAGGAGATACAGAGGCAGCAGAAAAAGTTTCCAGAAAGGTTGCCAAAAATAGCAGATGACATAGGAGACTCCATTTGCAAAAGCTCATAATACCTCTTCTGAATGTCAGAGACCTGGGAACAATCCCATTTAACATACTCCATCTCATGAGCAATAGTATCCCCAAAAGATAAGTATTCCAAGGGGGAGTCTGTGTACAAAGAATCTTCTTCCTCTGAACCATAGTCTAGAAGAGAAGGAATTTGAGAGGAATAAGAAAGGGAGTCCTCCCAAGAATCCAAGTCCTCACTTGAGTAATCCAGTTCCCTAGGCTTCTTAACAACCAAAGAGGAGCAGGGACTGACACCCATTGAGGAGGCTTCAATGCCATCAAAGCACTTAACAGACAGAGGATAATCCTGCCATTCGCATTGGGGATCTTTAGCAACATGGGCAATATGTTTAGTTTTTCAACTTTTTCTTGAGCGAGATGTCTGCCCCAAGGACTTTCAGTGGTTCAGACCCTTATCAGGATTTGATAACTGTAGTAGGAATACTTTCCCTAACTAAAATCTGACACATCCCCCCCAATCACTCAGAAATAATCACCCAAGGTTCCTCCTCAATATCCAGCACAGATGTTGATAAAGACTCAGAGGATGTGCAAGAAGTCAGATCTATGCCAGCCTCCAACAGGGGTGAGGAAGAGGAATCCAAGGCAAGCACTAGATGGTCTTCACAGCTTTCACTAGCTTCTAGAGAGGCATCCAGGGAGACTGGACAGCAACCAGATCAGACTTAAGTCTTTCTAGCCTTCTACTTTGCAGATGGATAACCCTCAGGATGGGAGGATTCCAGCACCCTGAGCCAACAGTTTAAGTTGCTGGTTTTCAAGTTATATGGATAAGGAAGATAAGCAACTATGTAGGGTCTTTGGGACAAACATTTGTCAGATGAAGTACTGTATTTGGTCATGGGAAGTGCCTAAGCAAAAAAGACACTGGACATGATGGTCTTTATAGAGAATCTGCCTCCCATCATGACATTTTCCCTTCTTGGATGACATGAACACAAGTACATTACAAAACTGAAAAAAGGAAAAGAAACTCCAACAGGGCACTTATCTGAAGATTGCTTGGCAACCAGCACAGCAGAATTGTGTCAGACCGATGTTTGATAACTGTGTTCAGACTGGTTTGATAACTGTGTTCAGACTGGTGGCAAAGAAGTGAGTATTTGCATCTGTATGTCACCTTTATACCCTGTGCCTTATGCCTGATGTACGGTGCCTATGAGATATAAAGGCTTTGGTATAATGCTGGACTTTGGGCTATCCCTGACAGGAGATCCCGTCTGTAAAGAATACTGCAACAGTGACATGGAATGACATCAGTCATTATAGATGAGGATAAAGTTTATCAACATTCCTTTGGCTAAATAATTCATCTTGCCTTCTCAGCCAGATCTATTGGAATAGAGGTTTAAAGCCCTGATGTCCCAGGTATCCCATGTTCATTTAGAAGCTTGGGCACTTGCTGGAAAGTACAGTTGTGTACTCTTACCATAAATGTAGATGTTAGAGTGTATTCACTGTTGCAGTCATTACATTTGGGTAATCTGCTGGCAGGTTGCCCTCAGTCGGCCTGAATAACAAAGTCCTGGGTCCTGCGTCAGTTGCTGTCTCCTCTTCCATGACGTCAGGTCATCAGGGGTATAAAACATGCAGCCGAAGCCATTTTAATCAGTTTTTCTTGCCCCAGATGTCAGGTGCCCACCAAATGGGGAGCAAAAATATATAAATAAACAGTAAATATATATAAATGCATCTTAGAAACATAAAATTTACCTTCAACTAAAAGCAAATACACCACAAAGGCTTTTGAGCATAGTGAAGGAAAGAAGAGGTATAGAATGGGGGATGGCGGGTGGGTAATCCGGACTGCAACAGTGAATACACTCGAACATCTACATTTATGGTAAGTGTACACAACTGTACTATGTTCTTCGTGTTTCACTGTTGCAGTCATTACATTTGGGTAGAATCCCAAAGCTATGGATGGGAGGATGGAGCTAAGCAGCATTAGGAGCAGCTATAAGGCCCTGCAAGACTGCAGTGGCAAAGCCTGCCCTGAATTTAGAGAAGAGAGGTAAATGGAAATGCTTTGTGAAGGTATGAACAGAGCTCCAAGTAGCAGCTTCTAGAATGTCTCTGGTAGGGACCCCTCTGAGAAAAGCTGCTGAAGTAGAGGCAGCCCTGGTGGAATGGGACCTGATCCCCTTTGGCACAGGTTTACCATGGTGCAAATAGCAGAAACGAATGCAGTGGCTTATCCATTTAGAAATAGTCTGCTTTGATATAGCCTTCCCCTATGATCCTGCAGCAGATGCTACCAGTAGTTGCTCAGATCTTCTTAGAGATTTTGTCCTGTTCAAGTAGAATCTTAGTTGTCTGTGTACATCCAATGAATGCAGAATCTGCTCCCCCTTGTTCTGCGGATTTGGGAAAAAAGTTGGCAGGTGAATGGTTTGGTTAAAAGACACATTGGCTACCACCTTAGGCATAAAGGAAGGATTGGTCCTGAGGGCCACCCTGTCTGGGTAAAATATAATGAAAGGCTCCACTGTCATGAGAGCCTGTAGTTCTGAAACCCTTCTAGCTGAAGTGACTGCCAAAAGGAAAGCTGTCTTCAAAGAAAGAAATTTTATATCCGCAGTAGCTGCTGGTTCAAAAGGAGGTAGGGTGAGTTTTTCCAGCACAAAATTGAGGTCCCATGCGGGAGTTGGCGCTCTCCTGGGAGGCCTTATATTTTTGGCCCCTCTGAGATACTACTCTTTTAGCAGTGGATAAGAAAAGAGAGGAGGCTCTGTGTTGCAATTAGCTGAGATGGCAGAGGCATGGATTTTTAATGAAGAAAAAGATAGGCCCTTGTCAAGCATCTCAGTTAAGTATTGTAAAAGCTGAGGAATATTGGGCTTTGCTGTGTCTATTCCCTGTGCTTGGTTCCAAGCACAGAATCTCTTCCATTTATCAGCATAAGACTTTCTAGTACTAGGCCTTCTGGCTTCCAAAATGACATCCATCACAGGTTTACTGAGAGGTGTGGTTTGAATAATTAGTTGATTAGCCATGCTGCAAGATTCAGAGTTTGGAGCTGAGTGTGCAGAATTTGATAGTTCTGCTGAGACAGTAGGTGATGTGTCTGAGGCAAGCAGCACGGAGGAAGGTGTGACATATTCCTTAGAAGTGGATACCAGTGTTGGCGAGGCCAGTCCAGAGCAATTAAAATCATTTTTGGTTTTTCCTGTCTGACTTTTAGTAAGACCTTGGAGAGTAGAGGCAGAGGGGGAAAGGCATAGACTGATAGGTTTTTCCAGCTGAAGGATAGAGCATCCACTTTCCATGCTTTTTTGTGAGGAGTTCTCGTGCAGAATTTGTCCAACTGATAATTTTGGGGATAGACAAATAGATCTATGTCTGGGCTTCCCCATTTCTGTGTTAAAATGTTGAAGATTTGTGGATCCAGTTTCCATTCATGCAGGTCCATAAGATTTCTGCTTAGGTCGTCTGCCAGAGTATTTTGCTTTCCTGGCAGGAAATGAGCTTGAAGATGTACTTGGTAAGTCAGGGCTCTGTGCCACAATGCCATGGCTAGTCTGCAAAGGGGGTAGGAATGTGTACCCCTTGCTTGTTTATGTACCACATAACCGTGGTGTTGTCCATCTTTATCAGTAGTTGTCCTGGGTGAAGTAAGTCCTTGAAGGCTGTCAGAGCATTCTGAACAGCTAGCATTTCTTACTGGTTGATACGCAGATGCATTTGGTTTGGGCTCCATTTGCCCTGAATGCATCTCCCTGACAGGTGGGCCCCCCAAGCATAGTCTGATGCGTCTGTAGTTAGGGCTTGGGTGGCAGGGGGTAGAGTGAAGGACAGTCCCTTGTTTTGGTGACATGTCTCCGCCCACCAAAGAAACTCCTGTTGTAGGCAGGGAATGAGAGGGATCATTGTTTCCAGGCTGTGACAACTTATTTATTTATTTATATTTGTTGACCGGGAGTGTCTGACTGGACGTAGGTCCATTTTCAGCGGAGGCCCGGGGAGACAGACAGTAGTTACATTGGATTACATAGCGATTAACAATTTACATAGCAATTACTTACAACATATTTACAGATGAAGAACATAGTACATCAGTAGACAACTAGAATCTTTATCTGTGAAGTACATAACAGACATTAATAAATGTTACAATAAGAAGTTCCTGCTGTATAATAAGTACTAGGCTTATGAGCATCTGAGCTTGCTATAATCAAGGTAGTTAGTGGAGTGGAAAGAAAGGTAGTGGTTGGATGGAGTGGGAGTTGCAAGGGCATAGCCAGCATGTTTTAGGTGCACTTTTAGTAAAAGTTTGAAGTGGGTGCATGATGGTACGGAGGTAATTGTGGGTGGGAGGGAGTTCCATAATTTGGCTATGGTGCAAGAGAATAGTGCTTCACCAGCAGAGTTATTGGCTTTAGTGATCTGCAAGTAATTTTTGTTGCTGGATCTTAGTGGTCTGGTGGTGCGATAGGGTTGGAGTAGATTCTGGATGGATGGGAAATTTAGTGGATGGTTTACTAGTTTGTGGGTGAGTGAGAGTTGATACCATTGAAGGAGATGAGGGAGTTCAAGCCAGCCCAGTTCTGCAAGTGAGAGACAGTGGTGACTACGGTAGGATGCCCCTGTGGCGAATTTGGCAATTTTGTTGTAGCAGATCTCTAGCTTGTTTAGATCGCATTGCCTTAGGTTGGTATATATTGAAGAGGCATAAAGTAGGGTGGAGATAAGGTGGGAATTTGCAATTGAAATCTTTGCTGCTTTGGTGAGAAGTTGCTTATTTCTGTATAACGCTCCTAGTTGACTCCATAAACTTTTTAGGTACCATTGAAGTTTCCTCATATGCAGTCTTGCATATGGAATTAGTAGAATGCAGGATGCCATGAACCCCAAAGCCTGCAGAATTTGTCTTGCAGATAACTGGGTTTTTTTTGCAATTTGTCTGAAGCATGTTGTCAATTGCAGTTGTTTGTCTGGCGTGAGGTAAGCCATCTGGGCAGTTGTATTCAAGCTTGCACCCAGGAATGTAATTATTTGAGAGGGTACCCGTTGTGATTTCTTTTCGTTTATGGTGTACCCTAGGCATGCTAGGAGCCTTTTTACAAATGCCAGCTGTTAAAGAAGAGTGTCCTTGTCCTCTGCCTGTATGAGACAATCGTCCAGATAAAGATAAATTTGAATGTTTCTTTGTCTTCAGAATGCAGTTACTGGTGCCAGGCACTTTGTAAAGACCCTGGGCACAGTAGATAAGCTAAAGGGCAGTGCAAGGAATTGGTAATGCAAAAAGCCTGCTTTGAAGCGGAGGTATCTTCTGCAAGATTCCCTTAATGGGATACGCAGGTATGCCTCTTTTAAGTCTATAGTTACTAACAAAGCATTCTTTCCTAGCATAGGCAGTAGCTGTTGTAAAGTCAGCATTTTGAATTCTGGAATGTCCAGGAATGTGTTCAGAATCGATAAGTCCAGTATTGGACGCCATGAATTGTCTTTTCTGGGTACCAGGAAAAGTCTTGAATAAAATCCTTGTCCTTTTTCCTTTTCTGGTACTGGTTGAATAGCCCCCATATCCATGACTTGTTTCTGGGCCTCTGCCTCTGCCCACTGGTTTTGTGGCAGATCTGGCCATCTGTTTGGAATTGGCAAAGTATGGAAATGAAATCTGTACCCCTGGGATACTATGTTTAATACCCACTTGTCCTGGGTAATTAACTGCCAATTTTGAGCATGAAGTGCTAGTTTTCCCCCCAAGGGGGCTGCCAAAAGATAAGTGCTTGGAGATGGTAGAGGAAAGTCATTGAGACTGCTTACTGTAGGGTTGTGCTTTGTTACCTCCAGATTTGGAGGTGGAGGCACCCCATTGCTTTGACCTGTAAGATCCCTGTGATTGATATCTGGAGCCTTTTGAGTGCCTGGGTTTGCCCTGAGTGGCTCTGTTGGACACAGGAAAGGACCAATTTTTAGTAGGCCAGTGCCTACTGAACCTGGGTGGCTGCACTTGCAAAAATATTGTACAGTTTGCATAGATTTAGCTTTGTCTTCCATTTTCTTTAAAACCTCTTCTGCCTTATTACCAAACAGAGTATCATGCTGTAAAGGGGCATCCAACAATTTAGCTTTAACATGATCAGGCAGATTTTGCTCCTTGAGCCAGGCATGCCTTCTTATCACAGATTCAGTAAGGGTGGCCCTACAAGAGGCCTCCAAGGAATCAAAACCACATTGCAAAGTATGCTTTCCAACCTGTTCTGCTGCATACAATACATCCTGTAACTCTATTTTCCACACAATCAGAAATCAACATCATTTTCTACTTCAGTAAGCCCATAACATGCTGTTGATATTTAAGCATATGAAACTTGCAGTTTAAAGCCCTGATTGCCAAGGTTGCAGACATATACACCTTCTTACCCCATCTATCCAGCGCCCTGGAATCTCTATCAGAAGGGGTAGGATTTTTGGCTGTAGAAGCCTTAACACTCTTGGGACCCTGAGAAATAGTCTCAGGATCAGCAGCAGGATTTTTGAAAACAAATTTGTGGGAGTCAGGAACCCTGTAATATCTGTCTGACTTACTAGGAGCCAGAGGCAAGGAATCAGGAGCCATGCTTGATTCCGAGAACACACCATCCACGATGTCTAATACAGAAGGTATTGCCAAAGGTCTATGCTAAGGTAGAAGAAGGAAATCCCTAAGCCTCTGTTTTTGATTCAGAAAAGTCCTGACTATCCCAATGAAAATGTTCCCTTAAGGTAAGCAAGGTCTCTCCAAAAGAGTATTCCTCAGGAGGAGATGCAGATGGGATGGATTCCTCTGCATCAAAATCCTCATAAGGTGGAATAGAAAATTCCTGATCAGAAGAGGAATCAGAAGAAATGGAAACTTGATCTGAAGATTCATAATCAGTGACTTGCCTAGGCCTCTTAGCAGGGGGGGGGGGGGTGGGGGGGTTGGGAACCCCTGATCAAGGTAATTAAATCCTCAGCAATTTTGATCATTTATTTTTTAGGCCTAGGGGCCTGAGCACGTGGCTCATGCATCAGTATTTTAGACATAGAAGTTGTTTTTGACCTTATTTTTGTTGATGGCTTCGGTTTAATATAAAAATGTTGAGGCCTGAAAACACCCTCAGAAGCTAGTGCCTGCACAGCGAATCCGGACCCATCCAAGGGAGAGACATCCGCGGGTTCAATACTTTGCGAATCTCGCAGCATACCGGATGGACTCCAAATGGGTCTTGGTAGAGGCCTGTGACTCAAAAGTAGCAGGTATCAGGGGCTGCGAAAGCACCTGAGTACCGGCGAACCGGCGACTGGCTTAGGAGAAGCTTCGTCATCGGTTTTGGACCTCGACGGTCTCTTTTTCCTTGCGTTTTTTGTGAATTCCGGTAGTCGGATTGCTAACCGACGACATTTCAGGGTAGTTAAATCTTGAACCAAAATATTTAGAAGCAAAAATATACTGACGCTTAATAGTGCGTTGGTTAAATTTAGCACAAAACCGACAGCAAGGCACATTGTGGCCTAGGCAAGGAATACAGTACAAATGAAAATCCTTATGATGTATTTGCTTCCCACAAGTAATGCAATTATTAACTTTTACTGACATCGGTAAGGAGCAAGAAAAAGTTTCCCCAATGGGGTACTTAGCTTTAGTTTGAAGACTTCGGTTCTGAAACTCGAAAATGAAAATTTCAGGAGTCGGTCGACCGGCACTTGCGAACTGCTTCTGCTTCGGGCACCGCGCTGCAAGAAAGACGGATTAAAATGGTGTCGGCTGCATGTTTTATACCCCTGACGTCATGGAAGAGGAGACAGCAACCAACGCAGGACCCAAGACTTTGTTATTCAGGCTGACTGATGGCAACCTGCCAGCATATTACCCAAATGTAATGACTGCAACAGTGAAACACGAAGAACATCTGACAGGAGGAAGGGAGAAGTAACGCGGCATCCCCAAGCTTGAGGATGACGAACTCATGGAGGAGTCCATAAAGGAGAGCAGAAACCCCATGGCATGCTGTCTCCTAGGCGTGCAGGAAAGTCTTAAGGGATTACATTTCTTGTGGAAGTGATAAATCCTCATTGACACCCATTGCATGTTAAACCCCGATGTGCATAACCAGGCATGTGCATGGAGGTTTAATCATAAGTAGTAAAGCACCCGTCTTGTCAATTCTCATCCCCAGTAAAGGGGAGCAAGAGTGGCTGATGGTTGGGAGGCAGTAGGGGAGAAAAGGACTGTAGGTTTCTTTTCTGTTTAAATTTTCTGTCTGCAAATTTCATCCAAGAGCTATCCTCTCTTCTTGAATGATTTTACAGGTTTTTAACTGCCTTTTTTGTCCAAATTTTTCTTTAACAAATTTCAAGATCATATTCAGTTTATTCATCTAATGCAAAGGCAGGGTTGGTTGGCTGGTTGGTAGGTAGGTGTAGATCAATGAATGTGTATATACCTTTAAGAAGCTATCCAAGGTCTTGCACTAGAGTATAAATACTGAGCACATGTGAGCCTGACTGCCATTTTGTAGTTAGCTGTTGAATTATGAACATGTATGTATGTATGTAAGCTCTGTTTGTTAACTAGTTCATGTGTTTGTACATATTAAAGCATCTAAACGAAACCCCAAGCCTTCTCATTATTTGTATTAGGGATGAACAAGCGACAGGTTGTCAGAAGCTGCATGTCTAAAGTATGTGGCACCAGAAGCAGCACATCTAAAAGGGCCTAAAGTCAGAACCAGCATACTAAAGGGGTATGAAGTTTAAAATGGTTTGGCGAAAAAACAGATGCTGGTGGAATATACAGCAGTGGACTATCCCAATCTGTGCATACTTCATAACTGAAACGAACTTCACGTATTAAAACTTATTCAGCACAATTTCTTTTCACATAATATGAAATCGGGCATACAGAACATTCTAAATAACATTCGCATAAGCAAATATGTATGATGTTGATAAAAATATTCGGATTACTACGTAAAATGTTTGAAGTAAAGTCCGAATTGCATAAAACTAATAAAATAAAGGGAGACGACTGCATTTTTCGCAAAGTATATGTATTTTCATATTAAGCAAAGATATCAGAGTTTTCAGAAGTGTATAAAGTGATTGCATGTTTACGAAATAAGTTTACTGTAACACTGCACAAAGTACTGTCATTACAAGGCATATTTCGCAAAGCAGAGTATTTCAAAGAGTTTATTGTGCACTTGGATGTTGTTACAAGCTCACAGAACAGTTTGTTCATACATAATTACAAGGGCCATAATTTTTATTGCTGAGAACTGGAGAGTGTTTGAGCAAGAGTATGACATTTTCATACAGGCTGCATTTCCTGATAAAGATGACAGTACAAAGGCATTTATTCTACTTAATTTAGCTGGGCCAGAACCTATAGAAAGGGAATGCTCATTTGTGTATGCAACTGCTATTTATGCTGGAGAGGGGGAAAATCATTATATTGTTCTACAGGCTGAGTCAGGGGAAGACCGCGAGTGCTTAAAACGTAAATTTAGAGAAATGTGTAACCCCCAGACAAATGTTACAATGGAGAGGCACTTTTTTTTACAAGTGATCAAAAGCCTGGTGAAACTTTTGCAGTATATATAACTGACCTGAGAAACAAAGCTAAAATGTGCAGATCTGGTGACTTAAGGAATGAGTTGATAAAATACAGGCTTGAGTGTGGCATAAAAGATGATGCTGTGAGAAAAATGTTGCTTCATGACAGTGATTTACCTTTGTATATCTGACAAATCTCAATGGCCTTATTCAATCTCACAGAAAAACACCCAAACATGCTTACAAATGAGAACCGTTCTAGAAGCCAAAGTGATAAAGCTCATGTTGATAGTATGCAGCATGTGGTTAAAAGAAACAGGCCCAACCACATGGCAGCTGTAACGCCTGTAGCATCTACTGGTAAACCCCAGAACTTTCTACACATTGCAGACTTCACACAGTCTCAGAGAAGCACAAGAGTGAGTCATCACACTCAATGCATGGGCCCCAACACAGTAACTGTGGCGGTAGTCATGAATCTAAAAGGAAGAAATGTTTAGCTTTTGGTCAACAATGGCACAAATGTAATAAATAGAATCACTTCAAAAGATGTAAATGAAAAGGCCTACATTCCTTTCCTAAAAGGGAACATTTAAAGAAACTAGCTGATCAGTTAGACTGTGGCAACTCTACTCTTTATGTTGATGGTGTGTCAGTGCTTCATGAAATGGTTAATGCAGTTGATTTAAGGGCCAAAGATGAAGCATTCTGCACTGCTTAGATAAATGGCAAACCCACAGATCTCAAACTTGACACAGGTTCTAAATTCATTTGCGAGTGTGTGTAAAGGTGAAAGGCTTGATTTGGCAAGGTGTGCAAAACTTGTTACTTATGGAGGTGAAGAAATTCAAACTGAAGGCTGATTAGTGCTTTCATGTTACTTCCAGCAGAGTAGAAGTTACAGCTTATTATTTTATGTGGTCAAGAGGCATGTTCAGTCATTACTAGGGATCAAAGACGCTCTGACAATAGGACTACTTCATTTAATAAGGAAGTCCAACAGGTTAGTTTAAAAGACCACTACTCTAATTTTCCCCATCACATTTTTAAAAGCTATGCAGATTTGTTCCAAGACAAACTAGGCAATCTTCCAATTGTGTACTCCATGAAGTTAGAACCAGGAGGTCAGTCCAGTTATCAGGCCAGCGCATAAAGTTCCAATAGCCATGCAGGACAGAGTCAAGGCAGAGTTAGATAAAAATGGTGCAACAAGGTGTAATTTGTCCAGTGGAAACTCCAACAGAATGGGTATCTTCCATGGCAGCAGCTCAGATGACATCAGAATATGTACTGATCCACGGGATTTGAACAAAGTGCTAAAAAAAGTGCTAAAAAGACCTCATCCAATGCGCACAGTCGAAGAAGTCATGGCCTTTATGCCAAATGCCGCTATATTTTTTTTGTCTTAGATGCAAAAAGTTCATTTTGGCAACTTCAGCTTGACAAAAAATCCTGATTCCTCACTACTTTCTGTACTCTGTTTGGCAGGTATAGATTTTTGAGAATGCCATTTGGGATAAATTCTGCAAGTGAGGTCTTTCAACATGCAATAGAGCAATTTTTTTCTGGGTATCCTTGTGCTACTATAGTAGACGACATACTGGTAGGAGGTCCTGATGAAGCAGAGCATGACAGAAACCTCAGAAAAGTTCTGGAAAGGGCACGTCAAGTGAATCTTAATCTCAATGCACAGAAATGCAAATGCAGGCTACAAGAAGTTCCTTATGTCGGTCATTTATTCACGAGCACAGGCATATGACCAGATCCTTCAAATCAACCAACCATTCTCAACATGCCAGCGCCAGACAATGTTCAAACCCTGCAACGTTTTCTTGCTATGGTCAACTACCTAGGCAAGTTCATTCCAGACTTGAGCCAACGATCAGCACAACTCAGAGAGCTGGCACATAAAGATGTATCCTGGTCTTGGTCAAAGCAACACCAAAGAGCAGTTGATGTCCTGAAACCGAGATCTGCTAGTTCACCAATGCCCAGATACTATGATGGTCACAAACCAGTTACACTTTCCTGTGATGCTTCAAAGTTTAGACTTGGTGCATTCATTTTACAAGGGGATTAACCTGTTGCCTATGCATCGACAACTCTTATCCAAACCGAACAGCAGTATGCTCAGATTGAGAAAGAGCTTTTGGCAATTCTGTTTGCATGTTTAGAGTTCCATAATTATGTTTATGGTAGACCTATCCAGATCGAAACAAACCACCAACCATTAGTCATGATTCTGAGAAAGTCAATGCATTCAGCTCCAGCCGGACTGCAACATATGATGCTGAGATTGTAAAAGTATCATTTCAATCTTGTCTACAAGACAGGCAAACTTCTTTATCTTGCTGATACCTTATCCAGATCACCCAGAAATACCACTGAACAGCATGATAATCAAGGTTCTCGATTGATTTTAAAGTCATGGAAGTGAGACATTCTTCTTCCACATGTCTTGATGAGCTGAGAGAACATGCAGACATGGATCCAGTTTTACAGAGGCTCAACCACTTTATCAATCAAGGATGGCTATCAAAGCAATCTAGTTTACCTCAAGAAGTGCAACCTTATTTTCCATACAGAGATGAGATTTTGTCTGACAAAGGTATCATAATGAAAGGTCCGAAAGTAATTGTTCCAAAGTCCTTGCAACCTGAGTACATTACTATCCTACATCGTGGTTACCTAGGAACTGAATTTACCAAAAGAAGGACGAGAGAGATAGTATTTTGGCCTTCTATGTCACAAGACATTGAGAGAGCACTTTCTTCTTGTTCAGTATGTAATAGTACTAAGCCTCATCAACAGAAAGAACCACTTCAGCATAACCAGATTACAGAACTACCTTGGTCGTCAGTAGCCACTGATATCTTCGAGTAGAATGGTCAAGATTATTTGGTGTAGCAGACTCTTACTCCAATTGGATTGAGATTGACTTACTTCCTAACCTAGCATCTAGTACAGTCATTACTAAGATGAAGTGTCATTCTGCCATACATGGAAGTCCGCACACAGTTATTTCTGACAATGGCATGCAGTTTACAAGCCAAAAGTTCAAAAGATTTGCTGAAGAATGGGACTTTACTCATGTCACAAGTCATCCAGAGTACCCGTAGTCAAAAGGTTTGGCAGAACTCGCAGTGCAAACTGCAAAGCAGTTACTTGAGAAGTCTAAATGAGATAATACTGATGTGTTTTCTTTGAATCTCTTAAATCTCAGGAATGTTCCTTGGGATAAACACCTTGGTTTACCTGCTCAGAGACTTCTGCTGAGACAAACCAGAACCACATTACCAATCAGTAGTCAAATTGTTGGCTCTATGTGTTAAGAACAACAGATCAGTGAAAGTCTGTTGAAGAAACACCTATCCCAGAAGTCCTACTGTGATAAGGCCAGTAAACTACTCAATCCATTACACGAGGGAGAAGTGGTAAGGATGCAGATGTCCAGAGGTTATGATCGGATTGGTGTCATGAAGAATAGTGGTCCAGAGCTGAGATTGTACATTATAGAATCAGAAGGAGCAACTTTTAGGTAGAATTTGAGACCAGTGTCCAAACCTGTACCATAGCAGATAGCCTGTAAGAGAGACTATCTAGGTGTGAGCTGTCCAGTGTTCTAATTACAGAGGAAGTTCCAGAGGACATTCCTGTTCCTATGACAAATCCAGAAGTTCCTGACATGAGTTGCGCACCACAGACTGTCTCTTTTGCCAAATCTAGTCTCAACTGTTATGTTGTGAGATATGGTTGAATCTCTAAACCCTGTAGCAGATATGAAGCAAGGTGGACAGGAACATCGTGCTTTGTTTCTAATGTACATAGTAATGCATGCCTATCTCTGATATTCTTTTGCATGAAGGGCAATCTTTTTAAGAGGGAGAATGCAGATCAATAAGTGTGTACATACCTTTAAGAAGCTATCCAAGGGCTTGCACTAGAGTATAAATACTGAGCACTTGCGAGCCTGACTGCCATTCTGTAGTTGGCTGTTGAGATGTGAACATGTATGTATGTAAACTGTTTTTAAACTAGTTCATATTTAATGATGCTATCCATCCTGATATGTTCGTACATATTAAAGGATCTAAATGAAACCCAAAGCCTTCTCATTATTTATTTCTATTAGAGATGAATGAGTGACAGTAGAGGTACACATTTATCATAATTTTTCAATAAATATTGTTTCCATACAGGCAATATCTCTAGACTGCATAACATTCACATTCACATGAGTGTACATCATAGCAATCAGACGATACTTCAGGCAATGTCATATTCAAAGGTCAGGTCTGTGGTAGTGTAGCCCCACTGTTCAGAAGAACTATATTATCAATATGTGGTTATCCAGAAGCAGCAAATTAGCAATATGTGAATTTCAACCCACACTGAGCAACTGAAAGCACAACCTTCTCATCCTCTAGCTTTACGTACAAGAATGTAAAATAACTAGTTACCGACACTAATAAACTATTTTCTTAAAACATTCAACTTACTGAATATAAACATGTAACACTTGTAGATAACAGTTTGAATTGCAGGTGTCCATCAAATGGGCATGTCACCTAAACAGATATCTCCAACTGCATTGTACCTTTATCTCGCATATACCCGATCCACTTGATTAATTCACGTACTCTGAACTGTGACTCAGTTTATCACACCATTACTGCCCTAAACCCACCACACATAATCCAGTCTCCTCTTTCATCTTACTGATGTTCATCGTGTTTCACTGTTGAAGTCATTACATTTGAATAATCTGCTGGCAGGTTGCCCTCAGTCGGCCTGATTAACAAAGTCTTGCGTCCTGCGTCAGTTGCTGTCCCTTCTTCCATGATGTCAGGGGTATAAAACATGCAGCTGATGCCATTACATCAGTCTTTCTTGCCGCACAGTGCCCGAAGCAGAAGCAGTTCGCAAGTGTCAGTCGGCCGACTCCTGAAATTTTCTTTTTCGAGTTTCAGAACCGAAGTCTTCAACTAAAAGCTAAGTACCCCATTTGGGAAACGTTTTCTTGCTCCTTACCGATGTCAGTAAAAGTCAATAATTGTATTACTTGTTGGAAGCAAATACCTCATAAGGATTTTCATTTGTACTGTATTCCTTGCCTAGGCCCTGACCACGATGTACCTTGCTGTCAGTTTTGTGCTTTATTTAATCAGCGCACTATATGTTGATGGTACATTTTTGCTTCTAAATATTTCGGTTCTTGGTTTAATTATCCAGAAATGACATTGGTTAGCCATCCGACTACTGGAATACTGAAAAAATGCAAAGAAAAAAACAGAGACAAGCCACTGAGGTCAAAAACTGCTGACGACGCTTCTCCTAAGCCAGTCACCAGTACTCGGTGAGGTGCTTTCACAGCCCGATACCCGATACTTCTGATTCGCAAGCCTCTACTGAGACCCATTCGGAGTCCGGTATGCCGCGAGATGCTTCACATATGGAACCCGTGGATGTCCCGACCTTGGATGGGTCCGGAGCCGCTGAGCAGGCACTGGCTTCTGAGGGTGTATTCAGGCCTACAGACTTGCATATTAAACAGACTCCAATTTCAGTGCTAAGGCCTAAATCTCGATCTATGTCTAAAAAAACGATGCCCAGGCCACATGGTCAGGCCCCTATGCCTAAAAAACAAATGATCAAAATGGCTGAAGATTTAATTACTCTAATCAGGGGTAGTCAACCCCCTCCCCTCCAAGAGGCCTAGGACTGAACTTGAATCTTCTGAACAGGACTCTGTTTCTTCTGACTCTTCTAATGATCTGTCCATTCCTACCTATGAGGACTCTGATGCAGAGGATTCCATTCCCTCTGCTTTTCATTTGGGGAAACTTTACATACCTTAAGGGAGCATTTCCACTGGGAAAGTCAGGATTTCTCTGACTCCAAAAAGAGGCTTAGGGATTTCCTTCTTCTTCCTCAGCATAGGCCTTTGGCTATACCTCCTGTACTAGACATTGTTGACGATGTGTTTTCGAAATCCAGTATGGCCCCTGATTCCCTGCCTCCAGCCCCTAGCAATTCAGACAGGTACTACAGGGTTCCTGAGTCCCACAAATTCCTTTTCAAAAATCCTGTTGTGGATCCTGAGACCATTTCTCAGGGGCCCAAGGGCATTAAGGCTTCTACTGCTAAAACTCCTACCCCTTCTGATAGAGATTCCAGGGCGCTGGCTAGATGGGGTAAAAAGGTTTATACTTCTGAAACCTTAGCAATCAGGGCTTTAAACTGTCAATTCCATATGCTAGAATATCAACAGCATATCATGGGACTGCTTAAACAGAAAATTATGTTGATTTCTGACTGTGTGGAGAATAAAGAATTGCAGGATTTAATGCATTCAGCTGAACAAGTTGGCAAACATACTTTGCAATGTGGTTTTGATTCTTTAGAGGCTTCTTGCAGGGCTGCTGTTACTGGGTCTGTGCTTAGAAGGCATGCTTGGCTTAAGGAGCAATCTCTGCCTGATCATGTTAAAGCAAAACGTTTGGATGCTCCTTTACAACATAGGTTCATAGGTTCATAGGTAGATACTAGGCTATCTGCCCTAGGGCATTTATAAGCCTAGCCAGAGTGTATTTGGCTTCCGCCTCCCTATTAGATTAGCCTACTGTGCCTCTGTAAAGTAGGTCACAGAAGGTACCCTTTTAAGATTAGTTTACTGTGCCTCTGTCTAGCAGGGACACAGGACCGCCTGTTTGGCAATAAGGCTGAAGTTCTAAAAAAGATGGAAGATAAAGCTGAATCTATGCAAACTGTGAAAGATTTCCTACAGGTACAACCCTCCTAGATTTAGTAGGCATTGGCCTACTAAGAACTGGCCCTTTCCAGCTCCTTCCAGAGCCACTACAGCCAAACCCAGACATTCCAAAAGCACCAGGTTTCAGTCCCAAGTGACTTTCAGAACTAAGCAATGGGGTGCTTCCACTTCCAAATTTGGAAACAACAAGGCACCACCCTATGGTAAACAGTCTCAATGACTTCTCTTTAAAATTACCAAGCACTTATCTCTTAGCCGCCCCTTTTGGGGGAAAAACTGTCTCTTCATTCAAGAAACTGGCAATTTATAACCCAGGACAAAAGGGTTTTAAATATAGTCCCATGGATACAGATTTCATTTCCACATGCTGCCAACACCAAACGGGTGGCCAGACCTGCCCCCAAATCAGTGGGCAGAGGCTCAGAAACAAGTACTTGCCCTCCTAAACATGGGGGCTATTCAACTAGTACCAGAAGAGGAAAGGGGACAAGGTTTCTATTCCAGACTTTTCCTGGTACCCAGAAAAGACAAATCATGGCGTCCAATTCTGGACCTGTCTACTCTAAACACCTTTTTGGACTTTCCAAAATTCAAGATGCTGACTCTTCACCAGTTACTTCCTATGCTAGGCAAGGATGCCTGGTTGACAACTCTAGATTTAAAAGAGGCTTACCTGCATATCTCAATAAGGGAATCTTGCAGAAGATACCTATGCTTCAAAGCAGGCTGCGTGCATTAACAGTTCTCTGCACTGCCCTTTGGCTTGTCTACTGTGCCCAGGGTATTCACAAAGTGCCTGGCTCCAGTAATTGCATTTTGCAGGCAAAGGAATATTCAAATTTATCCATACCTGGACAATTGTCTAATTCAGGCAGAAAACCAGGCCATTCTTCAAAAACATCTGGCGTTTGTAAAAAGAGTTCTAACCTGTCTAGGGTACACCATAAATGAAAAGAAATCTCAACCGGTACCCTCTCAAACAATTACATTCCTGGTGCAAGCTTGAATACAACTGGCAAGATGGCTTTCCTTATGCCAGAAAAGCAAATTCATTTGGTGACTTACTTCAAACATGTGGCCACAAAAACCCTGCTATCTGCAAGGCAAATACTGCAAGCCTTGGGGTTCATGGCCTCCTGCATTCTTCTAATTCCATATGCAAGACTGCAAATGAGGAAATTTCAGTGTTACTGAAAAACTTTATGGAGTCAACATTGTCACAGCCTGGAAACAATGATTCCTATCATACCTTGCCTGCACCTAGAGTTCCTATGGTGGGCAGAGGCCAGCCACCAAAACAAGGGACTGCCATTCACACCACCCCCTGCCGCCCAAACCCTAACTACAGACACATCAGACTATGCATGGGGGGCTCATCTGGCAGGGAAGTGCATTCAGGGCAAATGGAGCCCAAATCAAATGCACCTTCATATCAATCAAAAAGAAATGCTAGCTGTACAGAATGCACTGACAGCCTTCAAGGACTACCTTCCTCCAGGACAATTACTGATAAAGACGGACAACACCACGGTTATGTGGTACTTAAACAAGCAGGGAGGTACACATTCCTACCCCCCTCTGCAGACTAGCCATGGCATTGTGGAACACGGCCTTGGGCTACCAAGTACAACTACAAGCTCAATTTCTGCCAGGAAAGCTGAATGTTCTGGCAGACGAACTAAGCAGAAATCTCATGGACCCACATGAATGGAAACTGGAACCACAGATTTTCAACATGTTGACATGCAAATGGGGGAGCCCAGACATAGATCTTTTTGCCTCACCCCAGAACTACCAATTGGACAAATTTTGCACAAGAACTCGTCACAAAAAAGCCTGGAAAGTGGATGCTCTGTCCTTCAGCTGGAAAAACCTATCAGTCTATACCTTTCCCCCTCTGCCTCTGCTCTCCAAAGTTCTTCTAAAAGTCAAACAGGACAAACCAAAAATTATTTTGATTGCTCCCGACTGGCCTCGCCAACACTGGTACCCACTCTTGTGCAGTGTGTCACACATTTCACCGTGGCACCTGCCTCAGACACCTTGCTTACTGTCTCGTGGCACCTGCCTCAGATACCTTGCTTACTGTCTCAGCAAGAGAACCAAATTCTGCACCTTCAGCTCCAAACATTGAATCTTGCATCTTGGCTAATCACTTACATTCCCCCTTAGCATTCCTCAGCAAACCTGTGATGGATGTCATTTTGGAGGCGAGAAGACATAGTACAAGAAAATCTTATGCTGACAAATGGAAAAGATTCTGTGCCTGGAGACAATCTCAAGGGATGAGCACAGCATTGCCCAATTTACCTCAGATTTTGCAATACTTAACTGAGATGCTTCACAAGAGCCTGTCTTCTTCTTCCATAAAAATCCATGCCTCAACCATTTCAGCTCATTACAACACAGAACCCTCCTATTCTCTCATCCTCTTCTAAAGCAGTATCTCAGAGGGGGCAAAAACATGAGACCACCCAGTAGAGCTCCAACCCCTGCCTGGGACCTTAACTTTGTATTGGAGAAACTCACTCTACCTCCATTTGAGCCAGCTGCTACTTCACACTTAAAATTTCTTTCCTGGAAAACAGCCTTCCTTTTAGCAATCACTTCAGCTAGAAGGATATCTTAACTACAGGCCCTTATGGCAGTGGAGCCTTTCATTATCTTTCATGCGGACAGGGTGTCACTCAGGACCAATCCATCATTCATGCCCAAGGTGGTATCCAGTGTGGCTCTTAATCAGTCCATTCATTTGCCAACTTTCTTTCCCAATCCACAGAACATGGGGGAGCGGATTCTGCATTCATTGGATGTACACAGACAACTTAGATTCTACTTGGACAGGACTAAATCTTGAAGAAAATCTGAACAACTGCTGGTTGCATTTGCTGCAGGGGCAGAAGGGAAGGCTATTTCACAGCAAACCATTTCCAAATGGATAAGCCATTGTATTTATTTCTGTTATAAGCACCATGGAAAACCTATCGCCCAGGGGATCAGATCTCATTCCATCAGGGCTGCATCTACTTCAACAGCCTTTCTCAGAGGTGTTCCTACCAGGGATATTCTAGAAGCTGCTACCTGAAGTTCAGTTCATACTTTCACCAAGCATTATCACGTACCTATTTTCTCTAAATCCAGAGCTGGCTTTGCCACTGCTGTTTTGCTGGGCCTTATAGCTGGTACTAATGCTGTATAAATCCATCCTTCCAACCATAGCTTTGGGAATCTACCCAAATGTAATGACTGCAACAGTGAAACACGATGAACAAAGTACAGTTGTGTACACTTACCATAAATTCAGATGTTCAAGTGTATTCACTGTTGCAGTCCTGGTTACCCTCCCTCCAGCCCCCTGTTTTTCTATTACTATGCCTCTACTTTCTTTTACTATGCTTAAAAGCCTTTTTGGTGCATTTGATTTTGTTTGGAGGTATTTTTTTGTGTTTTTAATTTTATATATATATATATATATATATATATATATATATATATATATATGTATAGCTCCCCATTTGGGGGCACCTGACATCTGGGGCAAGAAAAACTGGATGTAATGGCATCGGCTGCATGTTTTATACCCCTGATGACCTGACATCATGGAGGAAGGGACAGCAACTGACGCAGGACCCAAGACTTTGTTAATCAGGCTGACTGAGGGCAACCTGCCAGCAGATTACCCAAATGTAATGACTGCATTAGTGAATACACTCAAACATCCTCATTTATGGTAAGTGTACACAACTGTACTGTCTTCATTCGCTTTTCTAATCCAACTACTACTAGTCATGTCTCCACCATGTCTGCTCCTACTTTAACTCTATTCTACCTTTTCTTTTCCACTTATGTAACTGTGCATACATTTGGTTTACTATATCTTGCATATATATTTTGTTCATCAGACTTTCTATACTTAATCATAAATAATGTGAATCACTGTTATCTGTTTACTGTACATTGTTTTTCGTACATTATTATGTAAACTGGACTGTGGCTGTAACTGGTCATTGTTTGATCAGCATTATACCCTGGCAAACACATTTAAATAAATAAAATACACCAGCCTGAAAGAGGTTCTCTGACATTTATTCTACACATACTACATCATGTTCTTAATTGCTTACATCATCACCAAATCACCAACAAATCTACTACAAAGAATCTACTATTCACTTGACAAACACTAACAAATGCAACATGGGGCTCCATTTCTTCTGTGAAAGAACTGTATGATGAAATCAAGTCTTCGTTCAGTGCTTCTCTTTTTTCTAAAAAGTCTGAAAACTTAGTACAGCCTGAGACAATCATCAGCAGGAGTTCAAGGTGTAAATACCCTGTCAGTGTACTCGCATTTCCTTCTACAGCAGGATCAGCTCCTAGCTGGCATTACGAATCTGGTAGAAGAGGTATAACTAGACATCAGTAAACCTACCACAGACTTGTTGTCTCACAGGAGCTTTGCAGAGACCTTGAACTGCATTCATAGGGGCCCAAAATGGACAGGGATAGAAGGGAGGTATAAGGTATCAGTTTTGGTATATGAAGCTGGAGGTGAGGGATGAACAAAAACAATGACATGATTGATCCCAAAAATGTTGGTACTGGGGCTCACATGGCATGTATATTTTTCCAGATATCATACTGGTTGACACTGGTTTTAGAAAATGAGTTTAAGCCATAGTTCATAATCTGGAGCCAGTCTTCAGCTAAACCCACTGAAAAAACTGCACATAGACATGCAAGTGCCAGGTAATGTTTGAGCACAAAACCTGTAAGGTCATATACTTTGGCAATTGAAGCAAGGTATGATAAATGTGTCAGGACTATCTTAACAGATGTGATCTGTAAAGTTAACGTAATGCATGGCAAAAATATGAGCCAAAACATTTACTAGGTTCATGGCAAAAATATGAGCCAAAATTAGGGACATTCTGCAAAATCGAGAACTGCTAAAAATGAGATTGTAGGAGGGCAAGGAAGTTTTCCTTTACTGCCAATGCTGTGTGTGTTAGTAGAAATGCTGATGTATTGGAGGCATCCCCCTTACAAAAATGCTTGCTTTTTATTGTTTTCTAGAAGTTGAAATTGTGCATAGATGACTCTCTTTGTATATAATGCAGTTCATTGTAACTGCATTCACAGGACTGTTACGTATCCATTAGATTCTAGACATGTAATCACCATGGTGCACTTATATGGGGTGGTGGCTCAGTTAAAGGGGAATAAAGCATCAGGCCATAATAAAGTCAGTGTTAGTAACTCAGCTGTGTTAGCCAAGATAACCTGCTACATTTTTTTTTTCATTTAAACATGATACCAGGAGATTCTCCATAGTCACTATAACTTTTATAACTGCACATTTGCATTTCCACTAGTTTAACTTTACACATAAGGGTACGTTAAACTGTATAAGCTTCATACATTAACTTTAGCATAATTTAAATAAAAAAATAAAGTAGTTACCTTCAGCTTCAAAGGCATGTATTATTTTTGGTGGCTTTTTCTTCTTCTTCTAATCCATTTGATTATGGTTGCACAGGCAAAAAAAAAGAAAAACAAAAGTTAAGAATGCTTACAATACTTCATTGCATACATTAAATATTATGACATTTCTAAAACAGTTAATTAGTCATAGTTTTTAATTTATAGTGGACAAACAAGTAATGGTAACTTGAAGCCAGGTTTTCCATTCTGTACTCAGATATATACTGTGCTACACAAAACCATCTTACACTATAAACATGCATAATACTTCTCCAAAATGCTGTTCTCTATATACTTCTACACACTTTGTTCCTCCTCTCAGCTGACAATCAGCTGCCATCAGCTTACTCTCCTCGTTCACTAGGTCTACTGGTTCCACCTGTACTTAACCTGGGCTCAACTTGACATCCATTCTGGGATAGTGAGGAGATCGAGATTCCAGAATGTTGGTGTAGCATCATAATGCAGATAGGAAGTGCGGCCTAATGCCTACCACCTCTCAAGCAGCCTTCTGCCCTCCACAACTGCTGTCTTTAAGAAGTGTATGCCGACATTTGTGCATGTGCAACCTTACCAAATTATGTACTTCTTGTAGAATGGAGCTCACCACATTCTTACAGCTGCTAATGCAGTGACCCTAGGCTGCCTTTCTCTCCTTAGCATGGCAGAGCTGATGCCCCTCATTCATTCCCACCCTCCCTCACATGGCCCCTTCAGTGCCCCTGCCACTACTCGAACACGAGTCATATGGATTGCAATTAGGGCTTTACCCCCTCTGTGCCACTGCTCTTCTCTAAACACACGATAAATGCCATCTACAGCAAAAAAGAGAAGACGTCTTCAAGAGTTTAATATAACAAAGGATTATGATAAGATTTCTGATCATAATTTTGCTATATGTTCAAGAATTGATAAAAAAATAATTCACCCCAAGAGCAGAATGAATTGAAACTTAAGAGGGAAATCATGACTTCCATTTCAAGGGTATAAAACAAACTTGGTTATAATTAGGGAGATGTGTGTTTTACTTTCTCTGGATGCTACCAGCTACATTCAGTGAAACAAAGAGCTAAAAGTATAAGAAAAATGCAACACACTTTGCATCTGGCTGCTGTCTGTGAGGCACAGCTAAGTGCATCTTTGGTCCTAAAGCAGCATTAAAAATTGTAATACACTTCATGCTGCCCCATATAAAATAGAAGTGTGCAATCTGATTTTTTTTTTTCTTACAGATTCTAAAGCCATTTTATCTCACTAGTAGTTTTTTTTTGTTTTGTTTTTTGGTGGCCTAGAGCTTAACAACATAGAAAAGGACTTAACTGTTAATTAGCCATCTTAGATAAGAAAGGCACTTAAAGTCAGCATATTCCCAACTTTGTAGTCTTCAGAGCACTACATAATGAACAGATATTTATGCTGTAAGCAATATGCAAAAAAAAAAACAGTTATGTGCTTCTTATTGCCTCTGAAAATTGTAATATGGTTCAGAGATCTTAAATAACAAATCAGTACAACAGTTTTCATGGCTACACCCTTGCAATGAGTATGCTGCAACATTAGTATTTACAGAAATTACAGTAATGCAGCACCTACAATGGTTACTCTTAAATGATCCAGTTATACAAGTAACAGTCCCTGGTCTTTATGACCATGACAATGTGAAAGTACCTTTACAAAGGAACAAAATGTTCTTTCTGTACCACTTACGAGTCTGGATCCTCAGAATACTATGCTGTAAATTAGGAGGGGGATAGATGATTGCCAGTATTCAAAATAGCTTTTTAAAACAAAGCTGCCAAATATGATGTTCATCGTGGTTCACTGTTGTAGTCATTACTGTAGGGTTCTTCCTGCTGGCAGCAGCCCTCGATCGGCCAGAGTCCCAAAGTCTGGGTCCGACATCGGCTGAAGTCGCTCCTTCCCTGATGTCAGTGCGCCAGGGGTATAAAGGCCTCAGCCGATGCCATTTTCCCCAGTCTTTCTTGCCGTGCGGTGCCCGTAGCAAAGCAGTTCGCAAGTGCCGGTCGGCTGACTCCTGTTTACTTTTGGTGACTTTTGTATCGAAGACTTCGTATTTTAAGCTAAGTAGCCCATTGGGGAAACCTTTTTCTTGCTCCAGTCCAATGTCAGAAAAAGTTAATACCTGTATTGCTTGTGGGAAGCAAATACCTCATAAGGATTTTCACTCTTACTGTAAACCTTGCCTAGGCCCTGACCACGACATAGCTAATTGTAGGTTTTGTGCTAGATTTAACCAATACACTATTAGGCATAGGTACAATTTTGCCTTCCATTATTTTGGAAAAAGATTTAATTACAATATGTCGTCGGATTCTTATCCGGCTACCGGAGTGTATAAGAGGCGCAAGGATAAAGACAGGCCTCCGAGGTCCAAAGAGGAAGACATTATGCAACCAGAGCCAGTTGCCGGTTCGTCTGTCGTCAGTGAGGTGTTTTCGCAGCCCCTGTCGTCCGCCACTTTTGAACCAGTTGCCTGTACTGACTCCCACGAGGAGCCGATGGAGCCTTCAGAATTTCCAGGGAATGGACCTTCGGATAATGCTCACTCAGATGGATCCAGAGCTGCTGTGCAGGCAACGGCTTCTGAGGGAGTTTTCAGGCCTACACAGCTTCATGTAAAGATGGCTTCAGTTTTGCAGTCAAAGACAAAGACTAAGCCTCTGGCAAAGACAAAGAAGCAAGCACAGGCCCCTTCTGATCAGGGCCCTAGACCTCAAAGACAAATGCTTAAAATGGCTGAAGACCTGTTAACTATGATCAGGGGTTGCCATCCCCCTCCTGACAAGAGACCTAGACTAGAGCCAGATTATGATTCCTCAGATCAAGTTTCAATTTCTTCTGCTTCTTCCTCGGAGCAGGATTATTCCTTCCCTCCTTATGAGGATTCTGATGCTGAAGAATCCCTTCCTTCAGCCTCTCCTCCTGAGGATTATTCATTTGGGGAAACTTTGCATGACATTAGAGAGCATTTTCACTGGGAAGGGCAGGAATACTCTGAGTCCAAGAAAAGGCTTAGGGATTTTCTTCTGCTCCCCAGCATAGGCCCCTGGCTATTCCCCCTGTATTGGACATTGTGGATGATGTTTTTACAGAGGCGTCCCTCTCTCCCGATTCTTTTCCTCCTGCGCCTGTCAAACCGGATAGGCATTATAGGGTTCCAGAGTCTCACAAAGTTCTTTTTAAGAACCCTTCAGCTGATCCAGAAACTATCTCACAGGGCCCTAAGGGTCTTAAGGCGGCCTCTGTTAAAAATCCTATTCCCTCTGACCGAGAGTCCAGAGCCTTGGAAAGATGGGGCAAAAAAGTTTATACTTCTACTACATTGTCTATTAGAGCTTTGAATTGTCAATTTAATATGTTGAAATATCAGCAATACCTTTTGTCTGTGTTAAAACAAAAGATGTCTACTGTTTCTGGTGGTGCAGAAAATAAGGAGTTACAGGATTTATTGCATGCTACTGAGCAGGTGGGTAAACATACCCCTGCACTGTGGTTTTGATTCTTTAGAGGCTTCTTGCAGGGCTGCAGTAACTGGCGCAGTTATTAGAAGGCATGCTTGGTTAAAGGAGCAAAGTTTTCCGGATCAAGTTAAGGCAAAACTTTTAGATGCCCCTTTGCAGCACAATGTTTTGTTTGGGGCCAAAGCTGAGGAGGTATTAAAGAAAATGGAAGACAAAGCCAAATCTATGCAGACGGTTAAAGATTTTCTACAGGTACAACCCCCTAGATTTAGCAGGAACTGGCTAGCTAAACCTTGGTGCTTTCCGAGCTTGGACAGACCTCAGAGAGGCAGATACAGGCATTCAAGAGGTAGAGGACAGGCACAGCCCCCTTTCAGAAATAAGCAGTGGAGTGCCCCCTCTCCCAAGGGAGGAGAAGATAGGTCACAACCTTACAGGAAACAGTCATTATGACTCTCCCTTACCAGCTCCAGGGGCTCCCCTCCTAGATGCGCCTTTGGGAGGAAACATCTCTCTTTTTTATCACAATTGGAGCCGCATAACCCAAGACAAATGGGTTCTGGACATAGTTTTAAGGGGTTACAAGTTTAATTTCCATACCTTGCCAAAACCAAACAGATGGCCAGATCTGCCAAAGCATCAATGGGCAGACGCACAACAGCAAGTTCAGTCCCTCATGGCTATGGGGGCCAAAGGATTGGTACCGGATTCAGAAATGGGGCAAGGGTTTTATTGAAGACTTTTCCTGGTTTCCAGGAAGGAAAACACATGGAGACCAATCCTGGACCTTTCCGTATTAAACACCTTCCTAGATATACCAAAATTTAAGATGCTCACTCTGCAGCAGCTGCTGCCTATGCTGAGCAAGAATGCTTGGATGGTGAATTTGGACTTGAAAGAAGCTTACCTGTATATTCCCATACAGCAAGAGTGCAGACGGTACCTGAGATTCAAAGCGGGCTCGAAGCATTACCAGTTCTCTGTGCTGCCCTTTGCCTTATCTACTGCGCCCAGGGTCTTTACAAAGTGCCTGGCACCAGTAATGGCATTTTGCAGACAGAAGGGAATTCAAATTTACCCTTATCTGGACGATTGTCTCATTCAAGCGGACAATAAGGAGACTTTACTTCAGCATCTGGCTTTTGTGCAGCATCTTCTCCGGTGCCTAGGGTTCACAGTGAACCTAAAGAAATCAAACCTGGTGCCCACACAACAGATTACTTTCCTGGGTGCTCTTCTGAGTACTACAACCCAGATGGCTTACTTGACACCAGACAAAAAAGTGCAACTGGCTTCTTCTTTCAAAAACCTAGCTTCAATGAGTCAGCTAACTGCAACAAAAATTCTGCAGGCTTTGGGTTACATGGCATCCTGCATTCTGTTAATACCATATGCAAGACTGCATATGAGGAAGATACAGTGGTACCTCAAGAGTGTATGGTCTCAGCAGCATTGCCACAGTTTGGAATCGGTGATCACAATTTTGCCTCGTCTCCGGCAGGAGTTTCTTTGGTGGGCCGAGGGCCTGTCTCCAGAACAAGGGGAAGCCTTTCTGTCCCACTCCAGCCAATCAAGTCATAACGACGAATTCTTCGGACTATGCATGGGGAGCCCACATGCAAGGGAGATGTCTTCAGGGTGCCTGGATAGAGGACCAAATGCACCTGCACATAAATTTGAAGGAGATGCTAGCTGTACAGAATGCCCTAACAGCCTTCAAGGATCTTATTCTACCGGGGCAATTACTGATAAAGACGGACAACACTACAGTGATGTGGTACATAAACAAGCAGGGAGGCTCTCACTCTTACCCCCTGTGCAGATTGGCCATGACTCTGTGGAACACAGCACTGGCCAGCAAGGTAGACTTACAAGCTCAATTCCTGCCAGGAAAGGACAACACTCTGGCAGTCTAAGCAGAAACCTTTCAGATCAACACGAATGGATGTTGGATGTTCGGATATTCAGGATGATAACGGAGGCATGGGGGTGCCTGGACATAGATCTTTTTGCATCCCCCCAAAACCATCAACTTCAAACATTCTGCACGAGGACCTACCACAAACTAGTATGGAAAGTGGATGCCCTTTCATTCAGTTGGAAACGCCTCTCAGTATATGCTTTTCCTCCTTTGCCTCTTTTACCACGGGTACTTCTGAAGATCAGACAGGACAGACTGCAAATGATTTTACTGGCTCCCAACTGGCCTCGGCAATTCTGGTATTCCACCCTGATGAACCTGGCTCAGGGTCCACCCTGGATTCTGCCACAAATTCCACATCGACTGTCTCAACAAGACAGCCGGATCCTGCACAGCCATGTCAAAAACTCTGAATCTAGCAGTCTGGCGGATCCAGGGTCTTTAATCATCTCTACCCTTACCAAACAGGTAATGGACGTAATCCTTGAAGCTAGAAGGCCCAGCACCAGGAAATCTTATGCAGGTAAATGGAAAAGATTTTGCTCCTGGAATCAGGCCCAGGGTTTTGATTCTGCAGTTCCAAACATTCCTCTGATTTTACAATACCTAACAGAGATGTTGCATAAGGGCCTATCTTTTTCATCTATCAAAATTCATGCCTCTGCTATTTCTGCACACTACAATACAGATCCCCCAATTTTTTCTCATTCGTTACTTAAACAATATCTCAGAGGGGCAAAGAATATAAGGCCCCCTATAAGAGCACCAGTTCCCACTTGGGATCTCAACTTTGTTTTGGAAAAGTTAACTTTGTCTCCTTTTGAACCTGCAGCTTCCACAGATTTTAAGTTCTTATCATGGAAAACTGCTTTTCTTTTAGCTATAACCTCTGCCAGAAGAGTTTCGGAATTACAAGCACTCATGGCTGTGGAACCCTTCATTATTTTTCATCAGGACAGGGTGTCCCTGAGGACTAACCCCACCTTTATGCCTAAGGTGGTTTTGAAAGTAGCCTTGAATCAGACTATTCATTTACCTACCTTTTAGCCTAATCCTCAAAGTGAAGAGGAGAGAATTTTGCATTCTTTAGATATACACAGGCAGCTTCGTTTTTACCTGGACAGGACCAGGATTTTGTTTGTAGCTTATGCTTCTACTTCACAGGGGAGAGCAATCACTAAACAAACTATTTCTAAGTGGATTGCCCACTGCATCAAATTCTGTTACTCTCATCATGGCAAACCAGTTCCTGTTAATGTTAGAACACATTCTACCAGAGCTACTGCTACTTCAGCAGCTTTTTTCAGTGGAGTTCCTACCAAGGAAATCTTAGAAGCTGCAACTTGGAGTTCTGTGCATACTTTTTCTAAGCACTACAACCTCCGTCTCTATTGTAAATCTAGGGCAGGCTTTGCCTCTGCAGTCCTGCAGGGTTTTGTAGCCGCTCCTTCTGTTCCTTCTCCAGCCACCCTTTCTTATCTTTGGGATTCAACCCTACAGTAATGACTGCAACAGTGAACCACGATGAACATAGTAGAGTTGTGTACTCTTACCATAAATGTAGATGTTCGAGTGTGTTCACTGTTGCAGTCTGGGTTACCCTCCCTCCTATCCCCCTCTTTTGTTGTTTTTTGAGTACTGTCTTTGTCTCCTTGGCACTACTCTTTCTCTGAGGTATTTTTGCTGGTGAAATTTGGGAATGTTCTAATTTGATGTTTGCTTTTTCTTCTAAGTTTTTGGCCTTTACTTTTTGGGCACCTGACATCTGGGGCAAGAAAAACTGGGGAAAATGGCGTCGGCTGAGGCCTTTATACCCCTGGCGCACTGACGTCAGGGAAGGAGCGACTTCAGCAGACGTCAGACCCAGACTTTGGGACTCTGGCCGATCGAGGACTGCTGCCAGCAGGAAGAACCCTAGAGTAATGACTGCAACAGTGAACACACTCGAACATCTACATTTATGGTAAGAGTACACAACTGTACTTTCCTCTTAAGCATTTCTAACACTCTGTTTAATCTGTCTTCTACTTAAACAATCAATGTAGTTAGGTCTATTCATGCAGTACAGAGTTACAATGGATGCCCTCCAAAAGAAGCTGTATATGTGCAAATCAGACCTCACTAGTTGCAAAAAACACAGATTTACTTAACTTTCAAATACTGACCATACTACCAGTAATGCAAACAGCATAAATTTATTAAGCAAATATTTTAAACTGTGTTATTTAAATTATACAAATTAATGACATCGGGTCACACAACTATTAATCAACTTGTAACAACGCTTGATATAACTGTAATTAAGCATAACCTGGCCTTCATCAGAGCGGGTCAGTTACTTTTATTTATTTAATTAAACGTTTACCAGGAAAATCCAACTTGGAACAAGCCAATTTTCAGCAGAGGCCTGGGGAGAAACTCATGTGTTTATACTTTTTAAGATGTTTAAGTTATTTAATTAAAAAGTACATTTATGTCATTCTTGAAGCATGACATCCAGGATTCAATTTAAACAGAAAAGCAGCAGATACGGCTAGAATCAACCCCCCAGAAATAAAACAATAAAAACTACACAAAACAAAGATGTAGTCTGAATCCATTTAACCTCAAAGCTAAACAAGAAGCTTTATTACACACAATGTGGCTTCAGTACTTAATGTCTAACCCCCCATCCCCCTTGCCATGGCTTAAACTTCATGATAACACAACACTGGAGCACCCAGCTCTGCAAGCAGAGTCACTCCTGTCAATGCATTTATGTTTAAATGACAGTCTTGCTCATCTAGGTTGTAATGCATTTGCAGTAAAAACCTGAGGAGAAAAACACTGTACATTACAGCAAGTGTAACAGTCTCACACATAATGAATTCATCCAATCATTCACAACCCCTTTTCCCATTTTTGTACATGGGGTTGGAGTGTCACTTCAACAGTGACAATCATCTAAATCCAAGGTTTACACCACTGGGTGGCTAACCCTGCCATTGTAGTTCTTTCACACCACACACTTGCAAGTACACTCAGACCGATGGCCAATTCAGAATGTGCAATCCACTTACTGCATGTCTTTGGAATGTGGGAGAAAACCTGGAAGAAACCCATGAGAACCCAGGGAGGAAAGGCAGACTCTGCACAGAAGGCATCCCAGCTGAGAATCAGACAGATGCACTTTATGCTTTGAGGCGACAATGCTATCTGTGCCCTTGTTCACACATAATGGATACACAGCTGTATTTATCACATTGTAAACAATGTGATGTTCTTACCTCAACACTGCATGAAAATGTCAAAAAAGTGCTAGCAGAGTAACAGTTTTTACTCTAAAATAAACAACTTTCCAAGCCCAAAAGTACTAATTACACATGGTAGCATAGAACTGTATAGAGCAGCAGCTTTAAGATTTTCTGCTTTAATAACCTAGAAGAGTCACATACAGTTAGTTGGGTCAAGTCCTGCTTTCAAAGCCGCAGCAGTGCAGCAGTAAGTGGGAGTGGTGTACAAGCAGTAGTACTTTGTTAACCTGAAAGTCAGCTCATGAGATGCATCTTGTAATGTGATGGATTAAAAGTCACAGAATAAAGGGCGATCAATTTACGTATGTATATCAGTCTTCTCTATGTATGGGCGAGAATATTCTTGTCTGTAATTTTACTGTACGAATTATATACTCATCAAGAAGGTGGCAGGAATCTTGTCATAGGTAATTAGCAGCTGCAACTGATTTATGTTGATTTTTAAAAGTGGCTATGTTACTTTAGTTAATGGTTCCTATTAGAAGTACATTCCAAATGTTGCGTATATAGTTGCTCAGAAAGGAAATCAGTATAGGAATTTTTGCGTATAGTAGTTTGAATAAGTATGTTTTGTTTGGATCATTGTGGCTAGGTTGAAAATTGGATGTCAATGTTAGTATTGTTATATGTCTATAGTTAGAACTTAGGAAACTGTGGTCACAAGAGAGAGAAGGAAACACTGGAATCTATTTTTAAAAGGATGGCCAAGACAGCCATTATGTAACCAATGACTGGACAAATCATCTAATCAATTACAATGATCCAATACCAGTACCAGCTGCTCGATCAAACTATATATTCCAGACAACCATTCATTAGAATTACTCAAATTAAGTGGGCCATAACACCTGTAATCTACATCTGATGACCACTGAGAGTAATTTCACAGTTTACAGGTAAATACTAAGCTAACTGTCCTGAAGGGCCATCTTAAACCTAGCCAATATCCTAAGATCAGAATCAAACACTGAACCTTGTATCTAGGAGATAAAGATCTTAAAATTATGCCAAACCTATCTTCAAAACTAAAATGACATGGTCTTGTTGTCTTCTTTTACACACCATTTATCACCATATTTGCTTAACACTGCAGTTTCTTAACTTAAGTTTTAACAAGATGAGAATAAATTAACAGTTGTCTTGTATGTTTCTTGACTGGGAGATCCAGATGGACAAAACCAATTTCAGTAGAGCTGCAGGAAGAGAAAAAAAAAAAGCCAGCGATGCAAGCTTAATTCCTTCAAAGGCACATAAAAGCACATGTGTAGGACCATACAAGGAGCACAATGCAGAAGAGAAGTATATGTCAACAGCGATTATCCAGAGTAGAATAAATTACACACAAGATTTACACATGGTCAACTTTATTTTTATCAAAATTACATCATTTTGATGTTTTCTGTGTTTGATATTACAAAAACAGGCCAATGAGAAAATTGCTTGTTGAAAAATACTTACCAACAAGAGGCCCTTTTTGTACTACACAAGAGAAACAAACTGATATTTTCTAACTCATTTTACCGAAGCACACCATATATGAGCAATTGCATACATTACTTAAAGCCTTTGGGGCAAGTATTTATTAAAATATAGATTGGGTAGCGTTCAAAAGACATGCATGTGTAAATGGGTGTGCCTTCGTTGAAGGTTGGGCGTCGAGCTGGCACCTCGGCGTTTCGTAAAAATCTACTGCCAATCATTAGTGGACCGGAGTTCCGCTGTGGCAACCCCTTACCAGGAAAAAGCCGAAAGACAAACAACAACATAGTCAACATAAAACCAAACAAATACATACAAGAACAAATATTATTAAAAAGAAAAATAGAACCACAACACATTTCTAAGCTAATCTAATAAATATCACTTACCCACATAGTTTTTCCATTTACGAGTGTAACATTTTCTTCAACTTCAAAACATCTGCTCTGCTTCAGAGTTGGCCATCAGTTGCTCCAGGTTCCCATCCTTAATCTTTGAGCACCCTGAAACCAAATGGTCCCCCAGGCCTAATATTAATTTTGAGGGTTGAGAGAAGATCAAAGCATTTCACTTCAGTGCCACATGGCTGGAATTTAGAAAGGTTATTATGAAAGTTAAGCCCATTTTAATTAGTGTATTAACCATTTCTGTTTCATAGACATCCATTCTACAGTACTGTATCATAAAGAGGTGCACCTCCATTGTGGGGTCTCTCTGGGGCCTACTGCAAATGCTAATGAGGTATTTTGGAGGGAGTGACCTACACTAATTAGTTATGAGTAGTACACCCTGAAACCGCCACTAGTAAGGCATTTTCATAGCTGAGGTCAAAAGACTGCTCAGCTGCAAAAGTTTCAATGACCGGCTGTGTAAATGAACACAACCAAAAGCCTGCATTCAACAATTACTTTCAACGTGTAGGGTCACATTAAAGGTAAGCACCAGGGAGTTTAACAACAAAGTAGCTGCATGTGTGAGTGTATGTAGAGGGATGAGTGGCCTCAGGGGTGTGTGTGTGTGTGTGTGTGTGTCTGACTGCAACAGCGAGGCTAGTTAGCAGATAGGTAGGGTGTGTAAGTGCGCATGTGTGCATGCTACTGTGCGTGTGTGCATGTGCGCATTTGTGTTAGTGTACACACACACACACACACACACACACTGGATGCTATCATCCAGCACACACTGTCACCCCAGGCCTCTACAGCCACTGGTGACTTATCCTTGATAAACAGAAAATAAACAGGGAGGTTGGTATAATGGATAAGGTGTTTACCTTACAGACCCAAGGTGCAGGGTTTGATTCTTCCATGGGGTAATTGGCTAGGCTTAAAATGGCCCATAAGGGCAGTTGGCCTAGTTCTAATCTATGAACCTATTTCAGAATTTCCCCCTTTTTGTCTTCCTTCTTTTGTACTACTTAGGACTTTAACAGTTACCTTACCATCTTCTGGATTCAATTTTGGAAAAGAGAAACTGGGTCAAAAGTTGACCTCTGACCTCATTCTCCCTTTCATTCCCTGCATTGCTGAATTAAGAGGTTTTCCCTTACAGGATACCAGTGGAGATATTCACTCACTGACTAAAGTCCATCAGCAGCACCCAAACAAGTTTTAAGTCTTCCCACAAAACAGACTCTGAAATACGCTGGCTACACCAGTATAAACAACCCCTTTGTCTATGCAGCTGCATCTATAGGATAATTTTCCTCCCTCCTCCTCTTGGTGTCTCTGGAAAAGTTCTGTGCACAAATTTACAGCCTTGTCAGATCCCGCATCAGCCTTGTGCTCAACTTCCAAAACAACAAAAGTACTCTTTCTTTTAAACTAGTAGTCACGGAAGCAGAGACATCTTGTGGGCCTTCCCTATTGCCAGCTCTGTAGTTGACAAGCCAATTCACTGTGACAATAACGTATTGGCAAAGTTGGTCAGGCCCTTGGCTTCTGCCAGTTCAGGTACTCCGAGTAACATAAGGTTCATTTGGCAGGCCTGGTCCTCTGGACCCATCAGCTTTTAACAACTTGAACTTAATTTTTTTTCTTAGTAATCAGTGTGCCTAATGCTCTCCTATCTCTCTGCACTTATATAATTGAATCCAAATGCATGCCTCTCAACTGCCCAGATTTTCGCAGGATATCCAGACTTTTGCCTCATATATTTGGTGTGTTCCTCATAAAAATCTGTGTTTTTTCTGGATTTTTGTAGGAAACCAGTGAGGACTGAATTCCATAAATAATAACAGGCTCTCATCCATCCATCCATCCTTAACCCCTTTTCCCATTTTTGCACATGGGGTCAGGGTGTCACTTCAGCAGTGACAATCATCTAGAGCCATGGTTTACACCAATAGGTGGCTAGCCCTGCCGTGGTTGTTCATCTGTACCACACAGTCGCACACACACTCACACGTAGGCCCAATTTAGAGTGTCCAATCCACCTGCTACATACCCTTGGAATGTGGGAGTAAACTGGAGCATCCATAGGAAACCCATGCAAACACAGAGAGGACAGGCAGACTCTTCATATCCTACAGAAAATGCATGGTAACCTAAGACCTTTTATTCTAGCAACTTTATAAATTTATACGAGAAATCCTTAAAATTTCGCCCTATTTTTTGAGGCTTTGTCCCCCCACTATTTCTGTCTTTGTCCAGGAATTTTGTGCTAAAAAGTTGAGAGCTATGCAAATGTACCATCAGTGTGGATGGACTCTACCTCTGCACTTAGACATGCAGCACTTAGACATGTAGCATATCAGTCTTTCTGAAATTCCTTAGTTGAGCAGATCGATTCTTCAGCATCATTGACACTCTTTCCAGGCAGTGTTCTTTCAGTTTGATCAGTCGTGGGTTGTTAACAGTTTAACTTTACAGTCTTCTTTTTCTTTTAATAATTATACTAGTATCAGCAATATCCCTCCATTACCAAAATGACCAGGAGTCATATTTTTTTATTTAATCTTTTAGCAGAAATATTTATAAACAAGACCTGTGATAGATTTACTGTGGTTTAACTTTAGCAGTTAATCTATACACATACAAAGTAGCTGAAGGAATAACGCTTTCAGAAAGCAAAAAAGCTGGTTTAAACTCTTGGAAAAAAATATTTTTAATCAAAAACACTTTCCAAATATGATTCAGTCTTCAGATCTCTGAAATATAAGGAGAAAGCGAAAGATAAAAAGTTAAAATACACAGCAGGAGATCAGAGCTAGCCCGTACGCTATTTACATGGACAAGCCCTGTTCCATATTAATTTATTTGATCCACTGCAGTAAACCTTCTTGACCTTAGATTGGTAAAAAAAAATAAATAAAAAATAAAAACAGTGAACAATGTTTTCATGATGATAACAACTGAGAAAACAAAATACAAGCTGTGTAAATAAAAAACTAAAATAAATATTACACACCTGATCGCAACCAAGTTTAAAAAATATACACACCCACATTATATATATATATATATATATATATATATATATATATATATATATATATATATATATATATAGCATCATACATGGGATCCGGTCACTACAACGAATTTACGTTTTGCGAGTGCACTTCTGCGAAAGTACATTTTGTCGAAAATGTACTTTCATGGGAAGATTAACATAGGAAAAAAAAATAAATAAGTAGTTATAAAAACATGCAGTTTGCATGTCATCTTAGTTATACATCAACGTTTAGTGTTGATGTACAACTAAGCAAACTAGTGCTGAGATCATGGTACAGTGGGGATATGGGAATATTCCCTTTTCCTCACTGCAGTGCGATCTCAGAGTGAGAATATTAAAGTAGAGGGGGTGCAGGGGGGCTTGCCACCCTGCAAAAGATTTTTTTTTGTCTGTTTGTTGTTTCTGTTAGGGATCTGGCGAGTATACTTCAGCAAAAGTGCACTTTCTTTGAAGTGGGGATAAAGAAAAGTAGATCCATATATATATATATATATATATATATATATATATATATATATATATATATACACACACACACACACAATAATATATATATATATATATATATATATATATATATATATATATATATATATATATATGTATATATATATACACACACACACACACAATAATATATATATATATATATATATATATATATATATATATATATATATAAAATGCCAGTTTTTATATAAAAAATGAGACCACAATAAATCATTTCAAAACTTTCCCCACCTTTAATGTGACCTATAACCTGTACAATTCAATTGAAAAACAAATAAATCTGTTAGGGAAAAAAAATAAAAAACGTACAATACGCTGGTTGCATGTGTGCACACCCTTAAACTAATACTTTGTTGTGTGCACACCCTTAAACATACTTTGTTGAAGCACCTTTTGATTTAATTGACACCAGTCGGTCTTCTTGGGTACACATCTGCCATCAATTAGAGAGACTGATAACTCCAAATAAAGTTCAGCTGTCCTAGTAAGATTTTCCTGACATTTACTCAGTTGCCTGCTACAGCAAAAAGCCATGGTTCGCAGAGAGCTTACTTATTTTCCATTCTTAAATATCTTCTTTTCTTGTTTACCATTGATGACTTATAATGAACAGCAATTAATCTGCAAAAACAATGAATTAGAGGGGAAAAATGTTAACCTTTTCTATATGAATAGGTGAAAGTTTACTGTGTGAAGAGCTTGCTAACTCAAAATGTTCAATAAAATGTTTAGGAAAAAAGAACTCTCTCCCAATGTCCCTAAAAATTAAACAACCTGGAAGGCTGAAAAAAAAACGTTATTTGTCCAATAAGATGATGACAAGCCTCAGGGGTACAGCAAAACTCTGTATACAAACTGCTTTCCGAGTGATGACCATTTCTTTTCTCACATAAGAGAAATAATGGATGTCAAAGATCACAGAAGTGAAGCAAACCTTTGTTCACAATGAAATGCTATTAACAGAAATAAATTTGGAACTCCAGTGAGGAACCAAATGACAAAACTTAATTCCAACAGGTGTTTTGATGAAACCTGCAGCCTTCCACCCCCCCCCCCCCCCGCCAATGTCTTAAGCACTGTTAAGATAGAGTCTAACACTAGTTGGTAAGAAACAACATCGCCAGCCAGCAAACTACAGCAGCAGAAATAAAAAATCAGCTTTATTTCTAACTGCTGTACCTGAAATCTCTCTCTGACAATGTGAAAATCTTTACCTGACATGTTGATGTCTGTGTTATAGTGCTCTCTAATCGCTTTACCAGCTGAAAGCCAGCACAACATTTTGCACCTTTTTCCCCCTCTTTTACTGTAACTAGTAGTGCATGCAGCAGATAAAACTCCATGAAATGCAAAGAATTATGAGATGATCTCTGATCGTAAGCTTGTATTGTGTTCATCATGTGTGCCAAGATTCACCTCTCCAGCTTCGCTCACAAGGAGAATTTCTTGGCACCCATATCTCAAGTACCTAATACCTTGAGTACAATCGGAAACCCACACATAATCTTCTTTATTAAAGTCAACTTTCAGAAAATATACCTCATACATTACTCACAAACAATGATTTAGGACAATTTATGCAAAATCTTGCCAGCACCTAAACACCCGCATGGAAAGCTAGACTTGTACCACATATTGCCCAGTACTTGCTTCAAAAGTGCTACAAAATTAACAAATCATAAATAACACAGAAAAAGGTTGCATCTATAAAGCAACAAATTGCTGCAGTCATAGCAAAACTGTTCTAATTATTTTTACCCCCCCCCCCCACTTAAGTACATCCAACACAGTGTTTACAAGAGTAAACATATTGTGTTTACTATGAAATGCATATCACTACTTTGTTTTATTTTACATTTGTTTACCAGGGTAGTACACTGATCACAACTTAACATTTGCTGGTAGTGCCCCACGTACTTTATTAAAAATATCTATGAAGCTGCAGTTGCTAAGGATTTGCATATTTTAAAACATTCCTGCCCTGCCTCATGCTTAACAAAATGCAACTTGTAAGTGCTGTAAGGAAATGAAATCCAACACTTCACCATTTCAGAAGACAAAGGTACCACAACTGAGCACAGACAAAAGAAACTGTCATCTGAAATGAGAAACATAATGAACATCAGCTTAACAACACATTAGCTAGAGTTCGGAGTGATGGCTCTTTGTTGGAGACCTACATCAGCTATGAAAACAGCCAAGTCCTCTCTTCTGTAAGAGTTATTTGGAATTTTTTTGACAGTTCCACAGACGAATGCTCATATCTTCCAGGGAGTCTAGAAAGTTAGCATGACACTACAGTTTTGCAATGCTGCATCAGCTATAACCAGACTATGGACTCCTGACCATTTCAGTTAGTTTCTTTGGATAGATAGTAGGGCATTTAACTAGTAGAATAAGCAGAGCTAATATCACCCAAACACACCACATGCCAACATGTCTGCTGTGCAGTTGTGATCAAACCTACTCTTGTGCTAATCCTACCTCTAACCCTAATCATTACATCACAAAAACCCTTTCCTCTAACAGCAGCACTATAGAAGACAGGAGGAGACCTAATATCACGTACACATCACACTGCATCTATCCCCTTATCTAGCCCTTACTTTAACCCTAACCCAACAACACACACCTCTATAACGCAATCTTGTACATCTTCACAAACACTGCCTTTTCAGTCATTTATTTTTCTGCACACTTCTACTAACCTACGCTATGTAAAACTTTAACCCAACCATATTTGATTCTCACAATAAGCTTCCACTCATTTTATTCTCTCTTTTTTAAACCCAAACAAGCTCATCCATCAAATGAGTATTCTATCTTTTGTGTTTCACCAGTATATACATATATTTAAAACATCTTCCAGTTTATAGTCAAGGTTTATTTACAAGGACAATGAACAGAAAGTACCTTCTTGCAATAAATGACAGGAATAACAGAAAAGCAAAATCTATCTACTTAAAAAAGTTGTTCTATTGTTCTTGTTCTGCAACCTTTCCTTTTTACCAAATATACAGGTATTCACTTAAAAATTAGCTCAGTAAAAACACCACCTACAGGTAAAAGTTACACGATTTAAAGCTTTTCACCTTAGTAATTAGGCTGCATATTTACTATAACTTCAATAGTCTAGTTAACATGCAGAACACCTCATGGCTTCCAAGTTTTAGTGATATTTTCAAAATTTCATTTTTCAGATACACCATCCAGACTGTACTCATACCTTCCTTGGGATTCCTCTTTGTAATCATCTCAATGCCCAGTGATTAGGAGTCTATTTCCTAAAAGAGAAGTAACCCAATTTAGTTCTACAGCCAGGTGTTCTCCTGCAGTTGATAGGGAAATGTATTTGTCTTCTTCACTCTGCATAACACACCCTATTCTGTACCCAACAGGTTTCCATAGCTCAGCTGTTACTATGCCATATGCATTAAAAATACAGGTTACAGACAAGTGGTCAGCAATTCAAGTTACTGAGCAGAACAACAGCTGGCACTGCTGATCGAAAATCAATTGATCCATGTAAGCAACTTTTTTTTTTTCAGTTGTGATATTTCAGCACAGTTGGGATCAGGAAATTGTCCCTTTCCCTAATGAATTGCGATGTTGAAGTTGGTATACCTCCCTCCAAAAAAAGTTTTTATTTTATTTTTTTTCCTGTACTTATCAGGTATATCACACAGAACAAAGAAAGCCTACCATTTTATTCAGAAAGCTCTTGCCCTTAGCATTCCTGCTAGACTAAGCATGCTTTATGAATACCTTGTAACAATTCTATTTCCTACTTTCACATGGTTACTTTTCCACGTATCATTGGCTCTGCTTGATTTAAGGCGAACTTGTCTGTGTTTACGTTGTTCCTGGAGGTTGTATGTTTCTACAATGCATCTGCATGCCTAACTAGAGTAAAACACAAAACTACTTGAGAGCTCCTGATATTTATTAATGTACAGCCTGATGCTAACCCTTCAGCAAAAGTATAATTTCATATGTGCCTTAAATGAGAAAAGGAGCCTGAAAAAGGTCCACCTGGATCAGTGCTTTACTCGGGTTAACAAATAATAAAAAAATAAAGAATAATACAATAAACCATCTTAGCCACACGGCCTTATCTACCCTTTATATTTAAGACTTTCTCTAGCTACCATTTTCTATTTATTGCATTTTACTTCTGTTAATGGGGTAGTTGGATTGGTCAAATAACCAATACCTTAGCCACAAGGCAGAAACAATATACAAAGCTCCATACCTGTACATTATCTGTAGTCAGTATGGTCAGTGCCACCATCCTGGCACAAGACCATCTGCATCTAGACCAGTGAAAAAAAGGGAGGCAGGCTGCCACCACCCTGTCACAGAAGCATTTGCATCAAGGCCAGTGATAAAAGAAGGCAAACTGCCACCACCATGACACAAAAACACAAGTGTCAAGGCCAGTGAAAAATGAAGCAAGGCTGCCACCACCCTGGCACAAAAGCACTTGCATCCAGGTCAGTGAAAACTGGAGGCAAGCTGCAACCACCCTAGCACAAAAGCATTCGTATCCAGGCCAGTGTAGACTGGAGGCAGGCCGCAACCACCCTGGTACAAAAGCACTCGCATCAAGGTCAGTGAAAAATGTAGGCAGGCTGCAACCACTCTGGCACGAAAGCACTTGTGTCCATGCCAGTGAAAAATGGAGGCAGGTTGCAACCACCCTGGCATAAGATCATTCAAATCAAGGGCAGAGAGAATGCAGACGGGCCTCTTTTTTTATCTCTCAAATTTTGAGGTAGAGAAAACATATTCATATATGCCTGCCTGGAGTCTGGCTGTGACCGTTTCATTCTATGTATACTATATTGGTAATAAAATAAGCATGCTAATAGTAAATTGATAAAAGCTTTAGCAGCATAATACTAGACTTATACCACAACTTATGAGCTCATGACTTGTGAAAAGAATTGCACCAGTTTTCACATCAGGATAACAAATGTACACAACCTCAAATTATATCAGATTTGCAGCCTGTAATTTGGTTAGTCTGTTGCTGTTTAACGTTATGCTGATCATTTGTCTATGTGTAAAATATCTACACCATTATGTATGGAGGCAGTGTTCTTTAAGCCTACATTGAGTGAATTTTCAGAATGTCAACCACAGCTATCTGTGCTCTATAAACAGAAACCATTGCGTATAAATATACCACTACAGGTGTAAGATTTATCATACCAATGGACATAAATCATACTCTTCCTCTTCTCTCATCCCTCCCACAGTAACATAACCCATTTATTATCATGTAGAATATTCATTGTGCTAAAGCGCATATTAGGACTTCAATGACTTCTTTAAGACAGATATATTTAAAACAAATACACTTCAGTCTCCACTTCAAACTGGCACTTAGTGTAGGGGATTAAGGCTACGAGCTGTTAACATGCTGCTTCTTGGGTTTTATTCCACCAGCCTCCATTTCCCTAGTGCAGTATTCACAGCAAGTCACTTAACCAAGCAGCGCTCCTGGGCAGAGCCTGAAAAAAGTCTATGAAAATCAGTGCTATACCCCAGTTACCAAATGCAAATAAATGAATGAACTGACCGAGCACCCACATGACTGTACTCAGTGTCCCAAATCCCAAACTACCTGTATAGCTCTCACTCCCATTCACTACCACTCATTAACAAGACCCAAAGTTGCTTAACATATTCCAAGAAAGGCAGCATCCCCTCCCCCTACTGGACAGAAACGTAACACTCAAATGAGAAAGGAAAACAGCCTCAGACTGAGGGATGTCTATTTTCATCCAATCCACTTCACACTTAGTAATGAAACATCTGAGTGATGTAGCAAAAGTGCCACCTCTCGTTTCCCCATTATTAACAAAAGTGCAAGTATGTGGAAATCCTACAAAAATCATGAACATGTGTCAGGACAGACTGCACATTTGGCACAGCCTGACTCACACTCACACTCCTTAAAAGAAAGTACAGTTGTTTAACTAAACTTAACAAAACAGCCGGACAGCCTAAAAGTTTTCAAAGCTCTCAAACCATTAGACAGCTCAGCTTGAGAAAAACACAAGTGTGAACCCTGACAGGACATAGCTAAGAGTTAAAACACACACATATCTACATACCCTGGCAAAGAAAAAAAAAACTGGGTGCTGGAGGGAAGGACTGGCTCCTACAGTAGTGATTATTTCAACATCTATTGTTAATGGCAAAATCAACTTACACAACTGTACTATGTTCATCATCTCCTCATTCTATTAGCTTTCCCTCTCCAATTATTTGCTCCCAATGTCTTGGTTCTTTTACCAGTTTTCTCCAATAAATTCCAGCCCCCTCTTGCCTATTATCTTTCTGTCTAATTGCAGTCATCCCTAAATGTAAAATCTCCTTTCTCCATTCCCATGTCGGCTTAGTTCTTAGAATACTTTCTGCTACTTTATGAATATATTATTCTGCATAGTTATTATTTTCCTTAAGGATCTGCATCAAAAAATCCTAGTCTCTCATTGTTTCTTGAGCTTTCCTCCATTTCATCATCCCTTTCCACTTTGAATTATAGATTTCTGCTTGAGTATGTATAGCAGCCTTAACCATGTAGATCTGAACTACCCTTCAAATTGAATAATCCCCAACTACCTTGTTCAATTGGAAGAATCAGCTTATCCCACTTGAGTCTTGCAGTCTTCTCCTCCCAGATAAAGTCCTTCAGCTCTTTATTAACTGCTATCCAAAATGTCTCTTCTGGTTGATAAAAATATGTCTGACCCATGTATAAAACTAAAGGGGCTAAAAACATTTAAAATCCTTGTATCCTGCTATGCATATCCATCCATATAACAGAGCTTCCAATTTCTCAGTTTTCATATTATCTTTTGTTTAGTCTGTTCCCACATATCCTTAGCTGCCACACCAGAATCCTTTTTAATCCATAAGCCTGTATACTTTATTTCATCACGTCCCCATAAACATGGATGTTGTTGAACCAGTTCATGTGTAGGTACATAATTTATAGCTATTGCCTTTGTTTTAACTTCATTAATTTTGTATCCCAAAAAGATCTGAAACTGCCTTAAAATATTTCACAACACTGAACAGTCCTTTTCTGGTATTATCAAGTATAAAATAATAACATCTGCAAATAGAGCCAGCCTTTCTTGACTACCATACAAATTATATCCTTGAATTTCTGAGTCCTTATTTTCTTTGCCAATGGTTCTCAATATAGTGCAAATAACAATGGGGAAAGAGGACACCCCTGCCTGGTTCCTCTGCTCAAATACAAATTATCAGAGAGGAACCCACCCACTTTAATGTTTGCCTCCAACCCCTCATATATCCTCCTAATCAACCTTATAATTTTATCAGGGAATGCAAGTGTTTCCATTGCCCTGCTCATAAACACCCAGCTTACTCATTCAAATGCTTTTTCTGCCTCAAGACCCACCAATAACAGTGGTATTTTCTTAATTCAACTTCCCTGTGGATCATCAATGTTCTGTTAATGTTAAATGTCCCTCCCCCCCTACAAAACAACACTGATCCATCTCTATCAGTTTTGGTATACCTTTGCCATTCCTTTAGCCATTATAGACAAACACTTTATAATCATGAAATCATGTAGAATATAAAACACTGTGTGCAGATGTTACCCAGGCAGTTCCAAATGGTGCTGAATCCATGGTTTGAAAAAGCTGAAAAGCGAAAGCGCTCACCTGTTTTTATGTTCTACAATAAACTGCAGTCAACAGTTTTTCTCTGTATTTATTTGGAAGGACATTCTACTTGGATTCTGGATTTATGTGAAGCAGTTTTGCTTTTTGGTCTGAAGAGACAAGGCTTCGCTCTTTCTACATTGTGCTGTTTGATTCAGCACCATTTGGAACTGCCTGGGTAACATCTGCACACAGTGTTTTATATTCTACATGATTTTATGGACTTGTTTCAGTTGTGCAGAGGTTTTTGTTTAGTTGTGGTGTTTAGTTTTATTCTTTACTTTATAATCATGGTTTAGGATTGAAATTGGCCTGTATGAAGCTGGATCTAATAGGTCTTTACCCTCTTTAGGTATTACAGCTACCACTGCTTTCTTCCAGGATGTTGGTGCTTCTTCTTCTCTTAAATAACTGTTAAACAAAACCTTCCAGATCTTTATCAGTTTTTCCTTCCTAGCTACTAAACTTCCACAGGAATTCCATCTATTCCTGGGGACTTTCCTCTTGATTGGTTATACATCACCATTTTTATCTCATCTCTTCCTATCCTAACTGTTAGTAATTGAGCCTCATCTAACTCTAACCATGGCATATTTAATTCTTCCATAAACATTTCCATCAGTACCTTTTCTTGATCTCCATATTTCTCAGCTTCATACAGACTTTCATAAAAATTCCCAAATATTTCTAGTACTTCTACAGGACCTCTTACTCTAGGCTCCCTAAACTTGGCTACAACCCTTTCTTTCTGTTGCCTGAGTCACTGTGCTAAAAGCTTTTGTGCTCCTGCATTATCATCACAAAACAGTTGCTTAACAGCAATCTTTCTAAACTCATGCACATTATCAAGGTAATCCCTTATTTTCTGCTCAGCATTCTACAATTGCTCCTTCTCTTGTTCTATGAGATTCACCCTATTCTGTAATACTTTAACATTTGTCAGTCCGTCTAAATAATTATTGTTGCTTCTTAACTCTCTCTCTCTTTTATTCCACCTTATTTTTAAACTCCATTTTAATTTTATCCAACTCCCTAGCTATATTTTCAGAAGAAATTTCTGTCTTTTCTAATAACTCTCGAATAATTTTCAACTACCCATTCCTTAAATTCATCTCTTTTAATCAGACAGATGGGAAAGTGCCAGTATCTTGTTTTTATTTCATTATCCTGCATTTTTATTTTAGTTATTATTGACACATGATCTGAAATAGTTACTGGACGTGCATCAAAACTTTCAATTAAATGCACATGTTCCTGTGAAATTTAAATTCTGCCTAGCCTAGCCCTGTTTTTGCATCTTGGGGAATATGTAAATTCACTCCAAACTCTTACTACTGCATTCACATCTTCCATGCTAAATATTTTCATAAATTTCTTCAAAAATCTGCCCTCTTTGTTATATTTTCCTTTCTGGGCCCCCAGATGCATCTTTCTTGCTGCAAATCAAACTCCAGTCCCCAACTATAATAATATATAATAATACTCCCTGCTGAAAACGGATTTCTCCCAGAATTTTCTTAAGCTCCATTACAGCAGTTTTAGGTGGAATATAAATACATGCCAGTGTAACCCTCTGCCCTTGCCAGTAGCTCGTTAGTACTAAATATCTACCATTATATCTTTTTTATCCTCTTCTACTTGGAGCTTATCTTGCAATTAATTTAAGTACTCCTCTTTCTCTTTGTTCTAGGTATTCCAATGAATAACCATCCTGAAAACCTTTCTTTATCATTTAAATTCACACCTACAGTTCTTTTCAAATATGTCTCCTGCAGCATAGCTATTTGCATTCTATATTTTTAATATAGTTTACTACTCTGCTTTTTGTATATATCTGTGAGACCATTAACATTTAAAGATAGTACTGAGATGGCATTATGTTGAAAAGTTATTATTCCCACCTTTTATTTGTTTTTTTTGTTAAATATCTAATTCCAGCTTTTGTGTTATATGCACACATTAATGTTTGTCAGGTTGACCTTTTATACAGTTGTTTCTTGTCATATCCATTTGGCCTATGTCACATCTTACAAAACATTTTCTTTTGTTGAAAGACCTCAAACAAAAAAATACACCCCCAAAACCTATTAACTTAATCAACACACAAAACTATGTACATTTTCAACTACACACAAAACTATGTACATTTTCAACTACTGAAGTTTTACCTCCCTAATAGGAACAACTGCCCCAAACTGACCGCCACAATCACAAACTTGGGTTAACCTAAAATGAAGGTTATAGATGCCAAGATACAAGGTACAGTCTGTGCTGCTATTATGTGCTGTCTGGTTTGTCTCATCTTTATTGCTCTCTCAGAATGAGAAAACTTATCTCCTAGCCAGTGAAAGAAAGCCATTAAAAGAAAGAAGTGTTCTGTTTTTATTGCGGTTTATCAGATTGTTTCCATGTGGTGGTACAGCGGTAGCATTATTGCCTCACAGCAAGAGGTTCTCCTGTTCGATTCACAGCTGGAGTGCCTTCTGTGTGGAGTCTGCATGTCCTCCCCATGGTCGAGTTGCCTCTGAAAGACATGTGTGAATGGGCGTGCCTTCGCTGAAGGTTGGGCTTCGGGTTGGCAACTCGGCACCATAAAAAATATACTGCCAATCATTAGCGGACCAGAGTTTTGCTGTGGTGACCCCTAACTGGGAAAAGCTGAAAAGACAAACATCAGATTGTTTCCATGGAGACATGTGAATCAGATACAGAGTTGCTTCTACAAGTATTTATTTGCTAAGGGAGAGCTTTATTGTGTTCAATATTCCTTTTTATTTGCTCTCTCTTAAAACTGGTTACTAGATAAAGCTAAGAGCCTAAATCCAGTTGTTCCCCTATGCAAGAATGAGAAAAAAAGCACATCATTTTTTCTTGTATCGCTCTTTTGAACAGACCTTTCTTTTATTAACAATGCAGTGCCTACGTTTCTTAAACTGAACAAAGAGAAAAGATGGAAAAAAACAGGGGCACCTGTTTACTTCAGCGTCCACACTACAGAGATATCATGCACTATGCAAATATTACTGTTAACAAAAGTTTGCTTTAATTACAGTTAACTCTTTCCTTCCTCTTCCCCTACGTGTTCCTCCAAACATTAATGACATGAAGTATGGCATATGTTTTAGAGTCCCCTACAAGTTTAACAAAGTCAAAAAAGTCCAATATCTCCAGGTTTTCTTGTTCTATCATATTTCACAAATATAGTTAATGCTTTACAATCCCACATTTATTTGTCGGTTTCAGAGTTGCTGGTTTTATTCATGTTCATCTCCAGCTCCCAAATGCAGTCTTCTTCCTTTCCAAAATACTCTTGGATCTTCTAGTCGACTCTTGTGCTTTTTTCTGTCTGTCAAGCATCTTCCATTTAAACACTGGAAAATGTTTCACTAGCACAGTCTCTCTAGGATCTTTATTACCAGAAGAACAAGAAGCAGAATCTCCTTCTGTGACAAACTTTTGTATCTCCTCCTTAGCATGTTCTGCATCAAAAAAGGATTTTGTCCTTCCTGGAAAGATTATTCTAAAGATAGCTTGATACAGCATTTTGAATCTCACACCTGCTTCTCAACATTCCCTGATTAGTGGAGTGAATTTACTCCTCTTCTGCCTGGTGTACAGTGAGTAATCATTTCCCACAAACACTCTACTGCCTCCCACTGCATCTTTACTATTAAAGGTTTAGGTTGCTTTCTCATGGCCAGGTGTGGAGTAGAACATGTGTCCAATTGCTTATTTGTGCTTTCATAAAATTAATTACAGTCTGTTCCTTCCAGCTTCTCTGGTACAGCAGCAAATATCAGGTTTTCCTTGCATGCTCTGCCCTCTAATTCTATTATTTTTTGAAACATCTCTTTTTGAGAATTCTCATATTCAAAAGGAAAACCGCAAGTAATTGAAGCACTGTCACACAAAAAAGACTTTAATCCACTGGTTTAGCGCTTTCAGCCCAAAAATTAGGCCTTCATCAGAGCAAACTGTTAAAAAAACTGTCCCATTTTTATAGCATCATCAATACACATCAAACCAATCAGATCTCAGTTTTATTAAAACTTAATACAAAAACATATATCTGTATAAAATATTTCCTAAAAATACATACTTTTTTAACAAGCATATAAACTATTTACATTTATTATAATAGGCTTTTCTTTTCAACACAGCTTTATAGTTTGCAAGAAAATTTGGAAGAAATATTCATTGTCAAACATGAAGTAATTGTATGAAAGAATGTCCATGCATTCCAACATGAACCTACACTCTTATAATTCATATTCTCCACTGTTAATTAACAAATTCCCAACCCATTCTAAACCCAAATAATGGGGAATGCAGGTGTATAAAGATGCCACATCAACTGCCACCAACAAATCACCAGCTTCACCCTTAATTTTCTTGATTTTGCTTAAAAAAATCAAAAGAATCCCTAATAAAGGATTCTGTCTTCTGCACCATCTCAAGCAGAGTTCTGTCTAAAAACTTAGAACATGGCTCTAACTTCGATGCTGGTGAGGAAACTATAAGCCTGTAATGGGGACAATGACCATCCATTATGCCATTAGAAAGAGAAATTTGGAGAATGCTATTTATAGGCACACTTTAAACTGTGTGGGTAACAATGACAACTAAGTTTCTTTTCACAGTTATAGATCACGTTCCAGTGGATTTTAATGGAGGCAGAGATGGGGACAGTACAGTTGTGTACACTTACCATAAATGTAGATGTTTGAGTGTATTCACTGTTGCAGTCATTACATTTGGGTTATTTGCTTGCAGTCATTACATTTGGGTTATTTGCTTGCAGTAGCCCTCAGTCGGCCTGATTAACAAAGTCTTGGGTCCTGCGTCAGATGCTGTCCCTTCTTATAGGTTCATAGGTTCATAGGTTCATACTAGGCTATCTGCCCGAGGGCATTTACAAGCCTAGCCCATCGTTTTGTGGCTTACGCCACCCCTTTAGTATGGGGAACTATACCCATTATTTTGCTGTGCCTCTGTCGAGCAGTGACACTGAGGTAATCCCTGGGGTATATCTGCGATCTCCCATCCATTGGTCAAGATTTCTCTTGAACAAGGCCAGCGAGGTGCTCTGCCTCACATGTACCGGGATTTTGTTCCACAGCATAGGGAGTCTTTGGGTGATGAATCTATCCCTCCAGCACGTCCTATTAATAGCCGTGTCAAGGTTTAAGTCTCCCGCCCTTGTGGCTCTGATGGATCTAGAATTTTTGAGGTGAAACATATTCATCAAAACTGGGTTTGACATGGCCTTGTATGTTAGGCAAAGGTCACCTCTGAGCAAGCGTGGCGACTGAATAGAGCTGGAGTTCTTTCAGTCGGGCAGCATAGGACAGATTTTGAGACCCTTTATCCTTTTGGTGAGGAACTTTGTGGCCTCTCCAGCTGCTGCAAGTGTCGGGTCAGATACATTCCGAATGGGGCATTGTACTCAATCATTGGTCTGATGAGTGATGAGTAAAGGGAGACTATGACCTCCCTTGATCTAGATGAGAATCCCTTCATGATAAGGTGGGCAATGTAGAAGGTCTTCCTAACTACTTTAGCTACATGGGTGTCGAATGACAGACTATCAACCTGGGTCCCCAGGTCCCTGATAACTTCTTCTGTGCTCAGTGGATTGCCACCTATTTGGTAGCTAGGGGTAACCTTGTTTTTCCCGAAGGGTATGACTATGCATTTTTTGGCATTTAACTTTAGGCCGTGGCTCTGGCACCAGTTATCCGCTTCTGTGAGACCCTTCTGAAGGCTATCTGTGTCAGATGTGTTTTCTACTATGGCCCAGTTTGCAGTCATCTGCAAACTTTGTCAGCCATAACCCTCCTGTGTTTGCTTGTACTTCGGAAAAGTAGATGCCAAACAAGAGTGGGCCCAGGACTGAGCCCTGTGGGACACCACTTGTGACAGGCTTTGAGTCTGACATGGCGCCAGCAGCTCTGACCCTGTGGGTTCTGTCACTCAGCCAGTTTGCAACCCATCTTGTGATGTATGGGTTGACATTTAAGCTGATGAGTTTTTCAATGATACCTGAATGGGGTATTGTATCGAAGGCCTTAGCCAGATCGAGGTAGGCTGTATGGACTGCCTTTCCCTCATCAATGGCTTTGGTGACTGATCCAAAGTCTGCAAATTCCCTATGTCTTTATTTATGAGGTCCATTATGATCCTCTCCATGGCTTTGCAGATAAGGCTTGTCAAGCTAATGGGCCGGTAATTTCCAGGGTCGGTGGAGGCACCGCCTTTGTGAAGTGGTACCACAGTTGCAGTGCGCCACTCCCTGGGTACGTATCCAGAGGTAAGACTTTGATTAAACAGCTGTCCTAGCTGTGGGTTTAATTCCTCATTGAGTTCATGGAGCACACAGCCGGGGACACCATCAGGTCCCATGGATGCTGTGTTTTTTGCTTTGGAGAGAGCAGTTCTCACTTGGGCGCTGGAGAGGTTTGGGGGGCTGCAATCGTTTGGTATAGATATCTCTCCTTTGGGGAGGGGAGTTTGCACTGAACCTGTCAGCCAGTATGTTGGCAATGTCTGTAGGATCAGTAATCTTCACATCATTTTGAACTAGCTCTGAGCATATCTGGGAGTTTCCTCCCAGGTTTCAAACATAGCTAAAGAAGGCCTTATGATTGTCTTTTGAGTCTTTAGCTATTTTTCTCTCGAAATTTGCTTTGGATGATTTTATGAGAGCTCTTAGTTTTTACTTATAGTGATCAAGGGTGTCTTACCTTTTAAGGATTTTGCTCTATCTTGTAGTAGCTTCCTCCTTTTGTTGTAGAGTTTGTTTATGGCTGGGGTCCACCAGACTGGACGCTTGCCTTTGGTACAAAGAGTCTTTGTTTTGCTTGGGATTGCCTTATCCATGCAGTCCTGCAGGTGCTGGTAGAAGGCATTTGTAAGTGATTCAGCGGCTTGAGTACTGTTTTCCACGCTCGGGGCCTTAAAGGAGACCACACTAGTCTTTAGAAGTGTGAAGTCGGCTTTTGAGAAGTTCTTTACTGTGGTCTTTTTATTTCAGGTGGGGTGGGATGAGGACCTCCAGCGAGATTAGTTTGTGGTCTGATCTCACCAGTGAGGGGTACACCTCCGGTGTTGAACATTGTGCTCCCATGTTCGTGATGATGAGATCAAGTATGTTATCTCCTCTTGTGGGGATGGTGACTAGTTGTTCCATGGCATTTGAGTTTATGAATTCCAGGAACTTTTGGGCTAGGGTGTTTGGGCTTGAGTAGTGTTCCCAGTCTATATTAGGGTAATTGAAGTCACCTAGTATGATGGTGTTTGGTGATACATTTATCCCTCTAGTGTTTTCAGGAAGGCCATGTGAGGTTCCTGAGTTTGTGAGGGTGACCTGTAACATGCTACAATTTGCAGAGCAGTCTTGCCTATGGTTAATTGCACCTGGATGGTCTCAGATGCATCGTGCGTTGCCACCAGTCTTGAGGTGTGGGTGTCCTTGATGAATATGGATACCCCCTCCTTTCTTGGTATTGTCCAGATTTTGGGGCGGAACGCATGATATGAGGTAAAACCTGATAGCTGGGGTGCTCTCAGGAGCCTTGAACCAGGTTTCTGTCACAGCACAGACATCGATGTTCTCCATACTGAGAAGGGCCTCGAGTGCGTGCATTTTGAGATTTAGACTTCTGGCATTGAGCAGCATTACCCTTAGTTTTTTCCTTTTTGTGTTCTAGGGTGGTAGGTTTAGAATTTGAGCCTTGCCTAAAAAGGCACTATGGGGTGGCAAGAGCCTTTGCCAATATCCGGAATCCCAGGGTGACAGGTGCAAGCCGTCCCTTGAAGCAGCGTGGCTTGTCCAGCATGTCATCCCAGGCAGACAGACACTGGATCCCTTTGAATGACACCAGTGTTTAAGCCAATTGTTAAAGCTGATCATCTTATCTCTGTATTGTGGCATAATTCTTGGTGAAGGTAGGATACTGCTCAAGGTCAGGGTCATACCTGTCTGGGCTACATAATCAGAGAGCTCCTCAATGTCTCTTTTCATGTAGTCCAAGGAGGTGCGTCTCAGGTCGTTTACACCAGCGTGGACAATGACTGAATCATATTTGTACCTGCTGTTGAGAGACCTGAGTGCTTGCGTTATGTGGCGGATTCTAGCCCGACAGGCAGCTTACTGTGACCTTCTCCTTACTCAGTCTGGTGAGCGGGACGTCAGTGTGTCTGACTATGGAGTCACCAATGACTAGTGTGTCTGGCATTGTGTTTGGCCTTAAGGGCTGTGACTGTTTGACACTCTGACTGTGAGGTCTATGTGTTGCAGGTGTTGTGTTCTGAGGTGGTGGTTGTTTGGGTGTCTGCTTTGGTGGCCTCTGCTGTTTTGGTAGATTTTTGATCAGAGCCTCCAGTATGTCTTTGTGTGTTTATGTGTATGATTTGAGGTTGTAATGGTAATATGTGAGACTGGGTCTATAGTGTGTGTGGTAACCTTCTCCTCCTGACTGGTCTTGCCAGTCCTATGTTGAGAGAGCTCAGCCTCCAGTTTGGCCGTATAGTTGCATCTCTCGCATGTATTTGTGTTTTGTGGGAGGAGGAGAGGGTTGTCTGTGTACATGAGGCAATTGTAACATTGCCTCAATATTCCCAGGTTCACCAGCTGAGCAGGAGAGGACACTAGCAACTGATCCCTCGACATGCTAGAAGGAATAGACAAAAAAACTTTAAAAAGATTCCGGGGACGTGGGTGACCGAGAAATGGGGGTTGCCTTTTGGGGTACTATCTATGACAAGAGTGCCGTATCAAGGTAATAAGTACTGTAGGAGCAAGTGCTACGTTTAACAGATAGAGAATAGTCTACTTGGAGTCAAGTAGAGATGATCTTTTAATTATAGGATACGCTGATTAGATCAGTAGTATAGTTCGAGGAAGGTAGTTTTAAGGGAAAATTTGAAGAGTGGACTTTAGGTAGCCGAATAGTTTAAACCTGCTTAACCGGGCGCTGCCCTAGTGTGCAACAGTAGCAACTCCGCTAAAGCGTGCTTTATAGCAGGGGCTGGAAAAGACAGGAAATGACCCAAATTGGCCAACAAACCACAAGTCACTGCCCTAAACCACTCCTCTGAGGACAAATGAAGGAGTTATGGAAATGACCCCTAGTGGCCAATAAAACTACAGTTTCAAGTCAGTAACCACCTCTCCGGGGCAGGAAGCTGCTCAATGTTAGTCACTGCCACTGATGAACACAGAGACCCTCCTTCAGCCCAAGCAAAAATGGCCTCACAGAAACTTTCAAACAGTTCAGGAACAGCAAGCCTGTAACTGAACTTTTTAACTCTCAGAAAAGTGGGAAAAAGCAAGATTTTTTTTTTGTTTTGTTTTTACAGAGATAGCAGAGGTTCACAAGTAATATCAAGTTATAACAGTGCAGTAAATGACCCCACACAAGAGTGCTAGGTCAAGGACAGAAAATATGCAAGTTTTAAGATAAAAACGATTTAAAATTAAGTGCAAACAGGAAATTCAGCAAACAGCTTTTGGTTGTGCTCTAAATACAGCTACTAATACAGAAATCAAGTTTAACAAGCCAGAAAATGCTCAAGCTAGGCAGCTATGCAGAAAAACTTAGCAAATAAACAGAGAAAAAATACTTAAAATCTCAAAAGTGGCTCCCTTCTTCTCTCAGCGGTTTTTCCTCTTGGAGGGTGCTTCACCAACAGCCAACAAGCCTGAAAAGACGCTCAAACCACGAGGCAACTAGGTTTTAAGAGAGGAAGATGAAGGAGTTATGGAAATGACCCCTAGTGGCCAATAAAACTACAGTTTCAAGTCAGTAACCACCTCTCCGGGGGGCAGGGAAGCTGCTCAATGTTAGTCACTGCCACTGATAAACACAGAGACCCTCCTTCAGCCCAAGCAAAATGGCCTCACAGAAACTTTCAAACAGTTCAGGAACAGCAAGCCTGTAACTGAACTTTTTTAACTCTCAGAAAAGTGGGAAAAAAGCAAGATTTTTTTTGTTTTGTTTTTACAGAGATAGCAGAGGTTCACAAGTAATATCAAGTTATAACAGTGCAGTAAATGACCCCACACAAGAGTGCTAGGTCAAGGACAGAAAATATGCAAGTTTTAAGAAAAAAACGATTTAAAATTAAGTGCAAACAGGAAATTCAGCAAACAGCTTTTGGTTGTGCTCTAAATACAGCTACTAATACAGAAATCAAGTTTAACAAGCCAGAAAATGCTCAAGCTAGGCAGCTATGCAGAAAAACTTAGCAAATAAACAGAGAAAAAATACTTAAAATCTCAAAAGTGGCTCCCTTCTTCTTCTTCCATGACATCAGGTTGTCAGAGGTATAAAACATGCAGCCGATGCCATTACATCAGTTTTCTTGCCCCAGATGTCAGGTGCCCCCCTAATGGGAAGCAATTAAATTAATTACAAGGATATACCTCCAACAAAAAAGCAAATACACCAAAAAGCTTTTTTAGCTTAGTAAGGGAGAGTAGAGATATTGCCAAAAGAAGAAAGGGGGCTGGAGGGAGGGTAACCAGGACTGCAACAGTGAATACACACGAACATCTACATTTATGGTAAGTGTACACAACTGTACTATGTTCTTCGTGTTTCACTGTTGCAGTCACTACATTTGAGTAGATTCCCAAAGCTAAGGTTGGGAGGAGGAATTTAAATAGAATTAGGACCAGCTATAAGACCATGCAAGACTGCAGTAGCAAAGCTAGCTCTGGATTTAGAGAAAATTGGCAAATGATAATGCTTGGTGAAAGTATGTACAGAACTCCAGGTAGCAGCTTCTAGGATGTCCCTGGTAGGAACGCCCCTGAGAAAGGCTGTGGAAGTAGATGCAGCCCTGGTTGAATGGGGTCTGATGCCCTGTGGGATAGGTTTTCCATGGTGCTTATAGCAGAAATGAATGCAGTGGCCTATCCATTTTGAAATGGTTTGCTTTGAAATAGCTTTCCCCTCTGTCCCTGCAGCAAATGCCACCAGCAGTTGTTCAGATTTCCTTTGAGGTTTAGTCCTGTCCAAGTAAAATCTAAGTTGTTTGTGCATATCTAAGGAGTGCAGTATCCGTTCCCCTTTGTTCTGTGGGATAGGAAAGAAGGTAGGCAAATGAATGGACTGATTAAGAGCCACACTGGATACCACCTTGGGCATGAATGAGGGATTGGTTTTGAGGGACACCCTGTCCGCATGAAAGATAATGAAAGGCTCCACTGCCATAAGGGCCTGTAATTCAGATGCCCTTCTTGCAGAAGTGATTGCTAAAAGGAAAGCTGTTTTCCAGGAAAGGAATTTTAAATCTGCAGTAGCAGCTGGCTCGAAAAGGGGAAGAGAGTGAGTTTCTCCAAGACAAAGTTAAGGTCCCAGGCTGGAGTTGGAGCTCTCCTGGGTGGCCTTAAATTTTTGGCCCCTCTGAGGAACTGCTTGAGCAGTGGGTGAGAGAACAGGGGAGGCTCTGTGCTGTAATAAGTTGAAATGGCAGAGGCATGAATTTTGATGGAGGAACAGGACAAGCCCTTATGAAGCATCTCAGTCAAGTATTGTAGAATCTGAGGTAAATTGGGCACTGCTGCGCTCATCCCTTGAGACTGGTTCCAGGCACAAAATCTTTTCCATTTTGCAGCATAAGATTTTCTAGTACTAGGCCTCCTTGCCTATAAAATGATATCCATCACAGATTTCCTGAGGGATGGTAAAGGAGAGATTAGGTAATTAGCCAGGCTGCTAGATTCAGGGTTTGCAGCTGAGGGTACAGAATCTGGTTCTCCTGCTGAGACAACCGGGAAGGAGTCTGAGGCAGGTGCCATGGGGCCAAGCATGACACACTGTGCAAGAGGGAGCACCAGTGTTAGCATGGCCAGTCGGGTGCAATTAAAATCATCCTTGGCTTGTCCTGTTTGATCTTTAGTAGTACCTTGGAGAGCAGAGGCAGATAAACTGATAGGTTTTTCCAGCTGAAGGATAGAGCATCCACTTTCCAAGCTAGCTTGTGGGGAATCCTTGTGCAAAACTTGTCCAATTGATGGTTCTGGGGGGGGGGGTAAACAGGTCTATATCTGGGCTCCCCCACTTGCTTGTCAGCATGTTGAAAATCCTTGGTTCCAGTTTCCACTTGTGTGGGTCCATGAGGTTTCTGTTTAGTCCGTCTGCCAGTGTATTTAGTTTTCCTGGCAGGAATTGAGCTTGTAGATTCACTTGGTAGCTCAAGGCCGTGTTCAACAATGCCATGGCTAGTCTGCTGAGGGGGTAAGAATGTGTACCCCCCCTGCTTGTTTATGTACCACATGACAGTGGTGGTGTCCGTCTTTACCATTAGTTGTCCTGGAAGAATGTGGTCCTTGAAGGCTGTCAGAGCATTCTGTAGAGCTAACATTTCCTTTTGAATTATGTGCAGATGCATTTGACTTGGGTTCCATTTGCCTTGAATGCACTTCCTTGCCAGGTGAGCCCCCGCCCCATGCATAGTCTGATGCGTCTGTTGTTAAGGTTTGGGCGGTAGGGGGTAGTGTGAATGGTAGTCCCCTGTTTTATTGGCAGGCCTCTGCCCACCAAAGGAACTCTAGGCGTAGGCAAGGTATGACAGGAATCATTGCTTCTAGATCCAGTGAATGTTGACACCATAAGCTTTTGAGATACCATTGTAGTTTCCTCATATGCAGCCTTGCATATGGAATTAGAAGAATGCAGGAGGCCATGAACCCCAAGGCTTGCAGTATTTGCCTGGCAGATAGCTGGGTTTTGTGGCCACTTGTTTGAAGTAGGTTGTCAAATGAATCGTTTCTCTGGCGTGAGGAAAGCCATCTGGGAAGTTGTATTCAAGCTTGCTCCCAGGAATATAATTTGTTGACAGGGTACCAGGCGTGATTTATTTTTGTTGATGGTGTACCCCAGACAAGTCAGCATCCTTTGAACAAAGGCCAGATGTTTCAAAAGTATGTCCTGGCTTTCTGCCTGAATTAGGCAATACTCCAGGGTATGGGTATATTTGAATATTTCTTTGCCTGCAAAATGCAATGACTGGAGCTAGGCACTTTGTGAATACCCTGGGCACAGTAGATAAGCCAAAGGGCAGTGCAGAGAACTGATAGTGCATGTAGCCTGCTTTGAAGCGTAGGTATCTTCTGCAAGACTCCCTGATAGGGATGTGCAGGTATGCGTCTTTTATGTCTAGTGGTGCCAACCATGCATCTTTGCCTAGCATAGGAAGCAACTGGTGAAGAGTCAGCATTTTGAATTTTGGAATCACCAGAAAGGTGTTTAGCATAGAAAGGTCCAGGATAGGGCGCAGTGTATTGCCTTTTCCTGGGTACCAGGAAAAGTCTCTAATAGAAACCTTGTCCCTTTTCCTCTTTTGGTACCAAATGAATAGCCCCCATGCTTAAGAGAGAGAGAACTTGGCTTTGGGTGTCTGCCCACTGATTTGGGGGTAGATCTGGCCACCCGCTTGGTATTGGTAACGTGTGGAAGTGAAATCTGTATCCTTGGGACACTATATTTAAAACCCATTTGTCCTGGGTATTGAGTTCCCAGTTTTTGGCCTGCAGACCAATCTTTCCGCCTAAAGGAGCATTCAGTTGGGAAGTGCTTGGAAGTTTTAAAAACAAGTCATTGAGACAGTTTTCAATAGGGGGGTGTCTTACTACTCCCAGCTTTGGGTGTGGAAATCCCCCACTGCTTAGTCTTGTGTGGCCCCTGGGACTGAAATCTGGGGTTTCTGCTGTGTCTGGGTTTGGCTTGAGAAGACCTGGAAGAAGCTGAAAAGGACCAATTCTTAGAGGGCCAATGCCTACTAAATCTAGGAGGCTGAACTTGCAAGAAATCGTTTGCATAGATTTAGCTTCATCTTCCATCTTTTTAAGAACTTCCTCAGCTTTGTTTCCAAACAGGCGGTCCTGATTTAAGAGAGCATCCAACATTTTAGCTTTAACATGATCAGGCAAAGATTGCTCCTTATGCCAAGCATGCCTTCTGAGCACAGACCCAGTAACATCAGCCCTGCAAGAGGCCTCTAATGAATCAAATCCACATTGCAAAATATGTTTACCAACCTGTTCAGCAGAATGCATTAAATCCTGTAATTCTTTATTTTTAGCAGTCATTAATCAACATCATTTTCTGTTTAAGCAACCCAATAACATGTTGTTGATACTTTAACATATGAAACTGGCAGTTTAAAGCCCTAATGGCCAAGGCTGCAGAAGTGTAAACTTTCTTACCCCATCTATCCAGTGCCTGGAGTCTCTATCAGAAGGGATAGGATTTTTAGCAGTAGAAGCCTTAATGCCCTTGGGTCCCTGTGAAACATTTTCTGGATCCGCAATAGGATTTTTCTATATAGGACATTCCCGGTCTATATAGGACATTCCCGGTCAACAAATGTTAAATAAAAAAAAAAATAAATAAAAAAAAATTTTTGAAAAGAAACTTGTGTGAATCAGGAACCCTGTAATATCTGTCAGGTTTTCTGGGAGCAGGAGGCAAAGAATCAGGGGCCAAACTAGATTCCGAAAAGGCATCATCAACAATGTCTAGTACAGAAGGTACAGCTAAAGGGCCTATGCTGAGGCAGGAGTAAGAAATCCCTAAGCCTCTTTTTTGAATCAGAAAAATCCTGGCTTTCCCAGTGGAAATGCTCCATTAGAGTATATAAAGTTTCACCAAAAAAAAAAATCCTCTGGAGGGGAAGCAGAGGGAATAGAGTCCTCTGCATCAGAATCCTCATAAGTAGATAAGGACAAATCCGACAGCAAGGTACGTCGTGGTCAGGGCCTAGGCAAGGAATACAGTACGAATGAAAATGTTTGTGAGGTATTTGCTTTCCACAAGTAATGCAATTATTAACTTTTACTGACATCGGTAAGTAGCAAGAAAATGTTTCCCCAATGGGGTACTTAGTGTTAGTTGAAGACTTCAGTTCTGAAACAAGAAAACGAAAACTTCAGGAGTCGGCCGACCAGCACTTGCGAACTGCTTCTGCTTCTGGCACCGCACGGCAAGAAAATACTGATGTAATGGCGTCGACTGCATGTTTTATACCCCTGATGACCTGACGTCATGGAAGAAGGGACAGCATCCGACGCAGGACCCAAGACTTTGTTAATCAGGCCGACTGAGGGCTACAGCAAGCAAATAACAAGCAGAACATTGCAATGGGGGGGGGGGTGTTAGAGAGAATGGAGGCTTTTACAATCAAGAAAACAGCAGATTTTCCAAGTCTTTTTTTATCCCCTCGGTGCTCGAAGGGTCTGCAGGATAAAAAAAACAGTGCAAGATGGCCAATGGGAGACTGTGACACCAGGGAAGCAAAATGTACCACCAAGGAGGAATTTGAACAGCTACAACAATCAGACAGTGATGCAGGTAGCCGAAACTTTGAATCAAGCCAGTGTTTACCCTTTGTTTCGCAGAGGAAAAAAATCAGGAATGGCATGAAACATACAGGTAATGCCTATGGATTTTAAAATATACAACCTGTCACACAGGGCTTTTACAGAAGCAGAGACTAATTTATTAAAGAAAGGCTTCAATTTTGTGCCCTCTATTAGGGCGGACATTGTGGACACTGTTAATTTAAAAGCATACACCAGAAAACTAAATTTAAAGTTGTTAATAGGGAATCAAGAAGGTAAACAAAAGGGTGATTTTGTTACACCTAGCACTTTTAACCCACCCCTGCACCCTGCATTAAAAGCATTTGAGGATTTGCGTGAAACAGAAATTAGGGATTTGTTAAAAGTAGTAAGAGAAAATTTTATAATATGACTGCAGAAGAGCAAATGATTTTCAACTCTATTAAGGATGATATTTCTATCAGGGTTATGCGTGCAGACAAAGGGAGTTCAATAGTCATAGTGAATTCTGATGATTATGTGAAGGGGATGCAATTTTTATTAGCAGATGAAACTGCATATAAAAAAAGTTTCCAAAGATGATGTCCTAAAAGCTTGCAAAAGAATAGATTCTTGGCTTTTTGAAGCTTTGGCAGCAGGTTTAATTTCCAGGAATATGTATGAGTTTTTTGTAGTAGACAAACCCAAGATAGGGCATCTCTTTGGAATTCCAAAGATACAAAAGGATGGTCATTGTCCCCCTTACAGGTCTATAGTTTCCTCACCAGCATCGAAGTTAGAGCCATGTTCTAAGTTTACAGACAGAACTCTGCTTGAGATACTGCAGACGACAGAATCCTTTATTAGGGATTCTTTTGATTTTTTTAAGCACAAATCAAGAAAATTAAGGTTGAAGCTGGTGATTTGTTGGTAACAGTTGCTGTGGCATCTTTATACACCTGCATTCCCCATGATTTGGGTTTAGAGTGGGTTGGGAATTTGTTAAGTAACAGTGGAGAATATGAATTAGAAGAGTGTAGGTTCATGTTGGAATGCATGGACAACATTCTTTCATACAATTACTTCATGTTTGATAATGAATATTTCTTGCAAATCAAGGGTGTGGTGACGGGTGCCAGGATGGCTCCCAATCATGCCAACTTAGTTTTGGCTTACTGGGAAAACAACATTATGTCCAAGTTTACCAATAGATACAAAATTGTGAGTTACCATCGTTTTATTGATGATTTGTTTTTTATTTGGAGAGGAACACCAACTGAGCTCTTGCTGTTTATTGAAGACATGAACAACAGCACCTCTTTCTTGCATTTTACTGGTAGCTGGGACAATTTTAAGATTTGTTTTTTTAGATTTAGAGGTTATTAAAGAGGAAGGTAAAGATGTTTTGGGGGTCCAGCATCAGTTATAAAAATGTAGCAAGTAATAGTCTTTTTGAGTTATTTTAGTATGCATCCCACTTATGTGAAATACATTATAAGGGGGCAGTTAGTAAGACTAAGAGACTTACAAGTGATGAAGCACAGTTAGATCTGTTAGTGTAGGAACTGCATTTTAGATTTAAAAACAGAGGGTACCCTTCCAAAATTGTGCATGACATTATTAGTAGAAATGAAAAGGAGGGGCTCAGAGGAAACGCAGGACAAGAAGGATTGGGTTACGTCAATGTTGTTAACCTTTAACATAGACAGCAAATAAATCAAAAATATAATGTCCAACAACTGGAGAATATTAGTTTCTAACAGTGATCTTCAGATGGTAGTAGGAGAGGCCCCCATTTTTGTTAACACAAGAGCAAGGAATTTCAAAGAAATATTATGAAAGTAGACCAAGAAAAAATCCCCAAGGTAACACAGGTACTTTTAAATGCAAAAGCTGCAATTTTTGTAAATACATTTCAGCGGGACCAGAATTTGATATTGTAATCCAGAACAAGATGTGGCATGTTCCAGGCATTTTCAATTGTAAATCTATCTTTGTGGTATACATGGCAAAATGCTCCACCTGTTTTTTGTTTTATATTGGGAAGACCAATAGGCAACTTAAAAACAGGATGTATGAACATTATTATGCCATTAGAAAGAGAAATTTGGACAATGCTCTTTATAAACACGCTTTAAACTGTGTGGGTAACAATGACGGTGTTAAGTTTCTTTACAAAGTTATAGATCATGTTCCAGTGGACTTCAATGGAGACAGAGATGGGGGACTAGATTTTAGAGAGTTCAAATGGCAGGTTCTTTTGGATTCATGCAGGGCACCAGGGCTTAACAATGGTGTCAACTATAAAGCTGTGTTGAAAACAAAAGCCTATTATAATAAAATAGTTTATTATAAAAAAATACGTTAGAATATAAATAAAAATGCTGGTTACTGCCACAGCACGCTTGCTTATAAACAGATGAATAAATAGGTAAATAACTCAGGCAAGCGTCGACAGAGTGAGAAAAAAATAGTTTATATGCTTGTTAAAAATGAATGTATTTAGGATGTATTTTATACACACACACACGTGTGTGTGTATATATATATATATATATATATATATATATATATATATATATTTATATTGAGTTTTAAGAAAACTGAGATCTGACTGGTTTGATGTGCATTGATGATGCTATAAAATGGGACAGTTTTTTATCAGTTTGTTCTGACGAAGGCCTAATTTTTGGGCTGAATGCGCTAAACCAGTAGATTAAAGTATTTTTTGTGTGACACAGTGCTTCACCATTACTTGTGGTTTTTCTTTTAGTTTTACAAAAGTTACACAAGGTGTGAGACAAGTCCGCAGTTTTTTCTTGAAGTCTCATATTCAGTCAGCCTTTTCTTCATTTTGCTGATTTTGCAGTTTTATCACCTCATCTAAATATCTGTTTAAAGCGTCTTCCATTTTATCCAGCCTTTTTGTTATTTGAGTTGATATACTCAGTCAGTGTTTCATTTATTTTAATCAGCTGTGAGTTCATTTGACTTAGGGTTACTGGAAGTCATGTCTCACACCAAAGCTGTGTGCACTGCTTTTTGCTCAACAGCTGCAGAATTCTTCCCAAGCAGTGTTTTTTCCTCACCTTTTGTGGTTGATTGTCTTTCAGATTCTCTGGATTTCTTTTACGCTGGCATCCAGGCAGTGCACTTACTAGCTAGTTACTGAAATTTACCCAAAAAATGTGTTCATTGTCTCTCTCGTCTCAGTTTCTGTTTTCACACTGAAATTAAGCTGTTACTCAATGTACATCCATCTTGGAAGTCATCCACAGATACCACATTAGGTATAAAAGAAGGATTAGTTCTCGAAGAAATGCTATCCCTGTGGAAAACAAGATAAGAGTTAACAATTAACATCCATAAGAGTTTGTAACTCAGATACTGTTCTTGCAGAGGTCACAGCAATCAGAAAAAAACTGCTTTATATGGTACTAACCTCAAGTCAGCCAGGTTAGCAGGTTCAAACAGCAAGTATCAGCTTCTCTAACACAAAGTTCAGATCCTAAGGAGGGGCCACTTTTTTTACTTGGAGACCTCTTGTGCAAAACCCCTTTCAAATGTTTTGACAAAGGACTGCATTGAAAAGAAGAGGATCCATGGGCAAATATGCTGAAATGGCAGATAAATGAACCTTGATAAAGGAATAAAAATGCTACAGGGTAGTAACTCACAAATATTGTAAAACCAGAGAAAGTACAGTTTTGTACCTACCATAAATGTAGATGTTCGAGTGCTAATACAGCTGCAGTAATCACAGATGGGTTCTCTGCCGTCAGGCGGGTCCTCGGTAGGCCAAATTCCAAAGTCTAGGTCCGGCGTCGGTTGTTGTCGCTTTCTCTCCTGACATCAGTGAGGCAGGGGTATATAAGACACAGCCGACGCCATCTTCTTCAGTCTTTCTTGCCCCAGATGTCAGGTGCCCCCAGAAGGAAGGCAATACATAAATTATAATTATATACATGAAATGCAATATAACCAAAAATCAGAAGTTGCAAGCAAATATACCATAGAAGGATAACCCAATCAGGTTGTATGAAGAGGGGTTAGGCCCTAGGCCTTTACCAAGAGGGGAAGGAGGGAGGGAAAACTGTACTGCAGCTGTATTAGCACTCGAACATCTACATTTATGGTAGGTACAAAACTGTACTATGTTCATCGTGCATACAGCTGCAGTAATCACAGATGGGTGGAATCCCAAAGCTACGCACAGGGTGGTAGGCACTAGGTGGAACTGAGATGAGCCAGAATGCCCTGCAACACAGCAGTGGAAAAGCCTGCTCTAGTTTTGGAATATAAAGGCAGGTGGTAGTGTTTTGTGAAGGTATGCACAGAACTCCAAGTGGCTGCCTCCAAAATATCTTTGGTAGGAACTCCTCTGAGGAAGGCTGTAGAGGTAGCTGTGGCCCTGCTGGAGTGGGATCTGATGCCTGTAGGGACAGATTTTCCATGATAGGAGTAACAAAACCGTATGCAGTGGCCTATCCATTTTGAAATTGTTTGTTTGGTAACTGGCTTCCCTTGAGCTCCTACAGCATAGGACACAAAAAGTTGTTCTGATTTCCTGAAAGGCTTTGTTCTGTCCAAATAATAACGTAGCTGTCTATGGATGTCTATGGAGTGTAGCAGCCTTTCCCCTTTGTTTTGAGGATTGGGGTAAAAGGTAGGTAAGTGTATGGCTTGATTTAAAGCTACCCTGGATACCACTTTAGGCATAAATGACGGATTGGTTCGAAGGGAAACCCTGTCCTGATGGAAGATGAGAAAGGGCTGCACAGCCATGAGGGCTTGTAGTTCCGAAACCCTACGAGCTGAGGTAATGGCCAGAAGGAAAGCTGTTTTCCAGGACAAATATTGCAAATCTGTTGAGGCAGCTGGTTCAAAGGGAGGCAATGTTAATTTTTCTAGAATGTAATTAAGATCCCAGGCTGGAATTGGTTGTTTCCTTGGTGGTCTTACATTCTTAGCCCCTCTGAGGAACTGTCTTAAGAGTGGGTGAGAAAATAAGGGTGGATCTGTGTTGAATTCTGCAGAAATGGCTGAGGCATGAATTTTTATGGAGGAAAATGAAAGTCCACTGTTCAGCAGCTCAGCTAGATACTGTAATACCTGAGGCAAATTCAGTTTTCTAGGGTCCTGGCCTTTTTTCTCATTCCAAGAGCAAAACCGTTTCCATTTTGCGGAGTAAGCCTTTCTAGTAGATGGTCTTCTGGCTTCCAAAATGACATCCTGCACCTCTTTGGGGAGTAGAGTCTGTTGTGGTGTTAAGGAATTTTCCATGCAGCGAGATTGAGTGTTTTCAGCTGACTGTGAAGAGTTTTGTAGCTGTGCTGAGTCAGCAGAAGAGGCATTAGAGGTAGGGACCAGGGAGGAGTATGTGTTAGGCTCCTCAGGAGTGGGTACCAGTGTTGTCTTGGCCAGTCTGGAGCAATCAGTATCATCTTCGGTCTGTCTGCTCTTGCTTTCAAGAGCACCTTGGGCAGAAGAGGCAGAGGTGGGAAAGCGTACACTGTCCATGCTGTCCAACTGAATGAAAGGGCATCCACTCTCCAGGCCTTTGGATGAAAGGCCCTTGAACAAAACTTTTCCAACTGATGATTCCTGTGGGAGGCGAAGAGATCTATGTCTGGCCTCCCCCACACTTGGATTATCTTTGTAAACACTTGAGGATGCAACTTCCATTCGTGTGGATCTGTCATATTTCTGCTTAGATTGTCTGCCAGAGTGTTTTCCAAACCTGGCAAGTACTGTGCTTGAAGTTCGATTTGCCATTCCAGAGCCAAGTTCCAAAGTGTCATGGCTAGTCTGCACAGGGGGTATGAATGTGTTCCTCCTTGTTTGTTTATGTACCACATTACTGTGGTGTTGTCTGTTCTTATCAGTAATTGTCCTGGGTACAGGAGGTCCTTGAAAGCTGTAATTGCATTTATCACTGCTAGCATTTCTTTTTGATTGATGTGAAGGTGCTTTTCCTTTTGGGACCATTTGCCCTGAATGCACCTGCCTGTCATGTGCGCCCCCCAGGCGTAATCTGAGGCGTCTGTTGTGATGACTTGATTTGCTTGAGGCTTGCAGAATGGGAGACCTGTATTTGTTTGACATGCTTGGGCCCACCATAGAAATTCCTTTTGCAAACATGGAATTATTGGTATTATTGTTTCCAAACTGTGGCTGTGTTGAGACCATAGGTTTTTTAGGTACCATTGAAGTTTCCTCATGTGCAACTTTGCACATGGGATTAGAAGAATGCAAGATGCCATGAAGCCCAGAGCCTGCAGGATTTTCCTTGCAGTAAGCCTGGTACAATTTGCTAGTATTTTGAAGTATTGAGTTAGTTGCCCCTGTTTTTCTGGTGTAAGATAGGCCATCTGGGTGTTTGTGTCCAAGTTGGCACCCAGGAAAGTTATTTTCTGAGATGGTGTTAGCCTGGATTTCTCTTTGTTGACTGTGTATCCCAGAGACTGCAGTAACCGTGTTACATAAGCCAGATGTTCCAGAAGTATGTGCTTGCTGTCCGCTTGGATCAGGCAGTCATCCAAATAAGGGTAAATTTGTATCCCTTGAAGTCTGCAGTAGGCAATTACTGATGCCAGGCATTTCGTGAATACTCTGGGCAGTAGATAAGCCAAAGGGCAATGCAGAGAATTGATAGTGTATTGAACCTGCAAGAAATCTGAGGTATCTTCTGCAGCTTTGTCTGATTGGGACATGCAGGTATGCCTCCTTGAGGTCCAATGTTACCAGCCAAAACTCCTTGCCCAGCATGGGAAGAAGCTACTGTAATGTGAGCATCTTGAATTTTGGTACGAGTAAGAATGTGTTTAGGATGGATAAGTCCAAAATGGGTCTCCAGTCGGATCCTTTCCTTGGTACCAGAAATAGCCTGGAGTAGAAACCTTGACCTTGCTCGTGAATAGGTACCTCTTGAATAGCTTTCATGTCTATGAGCTTTGAAATTTGTAGTTGTGCCTCTGCCCTTTGATTGTGTGGCAGGTTTGGCATGCCTCTCATTTTTGGGAGAGTGTGAAAATGAAATCTGTAGCCTCTGTTTATAACGTCCAGGATCCATTTGTCTGTTGTGACAATATGCCAATTTCTTGTAAATAATGCCAGTTTTCCTCCCAAGGGTGCTACCAGCTGAGACTTGCTTGGCATGGAAAGGAGGGAGTCATTGGGTTTGTTTCCTGTATTGTTGTGCACTGTCTTCGCCACCTCTTGGTGCTGGAGTTTGCCATTGTCTGCCTCTATATGATCCTTGTGATTGTCCTCTACCCCTTGTGCGCCTGTATCTACCTCTTCGGAGCTTGTCAGTGGCTGGAAAGGACCAGTTTTTAGAAGGCCAATTTCTGCTAAAACGTGGTGGTTGAACCTGTAGAAAAGCTTTGACAGTTTGCATAGATTTGGCTTTTTCTTCCATCTTCCGTAGTATCTCCTCAGCATTAGTACCAAACAACACTTCCTTTTGTAAAGGAGCATCTAATAGTTTAGCTTTCACATGATCAGGCAAGATTTGTGCCCTAAGCCAGGCATGTCTACGAATGACTAATCCTGTAACAGCAGCTCTACTTGAGGCCTCTAGGGCATCATAGCCACATTGTAAGGTGTGTTTATCCACTTCTTCTGCACTATGCATCATATCCTGCAACTCCTTCAAGTCTGGTTGTTCAGGTTGAGACATTTTATTTCTTAATTGTGATGACAGAAACTGCTGATATTTAAGCATATGAAACTGACAATTTAAGGCCCTCATGGCTAGGGTGGCCAAGGTATATACCTTTTTTCCCCACCTTTCTAAGGATCTTGACTCTCTTTCGGAAGGTAGTGGATTCTTAGCAGTCGAGGCCTTCATTCCCTTGGGGCCTTGAGAAATGGTTTCAGGGTCAGCATTATGGCTTTTGTAAAGAAATTGGTGAGAGTTAGGAACTCTGTAGTACCTATCAGGCTTGACTGGGGCAGGAGGCAGGGAATCCGGATTAAGGCAAGCCTCCGAATAAACATCATCAAGTATGTCCAAAACAGGAGGTATCGCCAGAGGTCTGTGTTGAGGTAACAAAAGAAATTCCCTAAGTCTTTTCTTGGAATCAGAAAAGTCTTGGCCTTCCCAATGGAAGTGTTCCCTCAAGGTGTGCAAGGTTTCCCCAAAAGAAAAATCCTCAGGAGGAGATACAGAAGGAATGGACTGCTCTGCATCAGAATCTTCAAAAGGGGAGTAAGAGTGTTCCTCTACATCAGAATGTTCTGAAAAAATGGAGCCCTGATCAGAAGAGGGAGAATCTTCCTCCACTCTGGGTCTCTTGTCTGGAGGGGGTTGGGAACCCCTGATAAGAGTAATTAAATCCTCAGCAATTTTAAGCATCTGCTTTTTAGGCATGGGGCCTGGATATGGGCCCTGTGCAACAGGCCTCTTGGGATGCCTGGCTGATTTGGACTTGGTAAAGGCCTTAATGGAAAAGGAAGAAGAGGGTCTAAAGACACCATGGGTGGAAGTGGACCTGTCCACATTAGGAAGCTCAACGCTCACAGTGGCTTCGGTGGTTGTAGTCTGGGTCTGGGCCGAGGTACCTGCGGTCTAGGTTACAGAAGACACCGCCAAAGAAGTGTTGTCGGTAGTCAGGGACTGCATAGGCGTCTCGCTGAGAACCGGACCACGTTTAGCCGGGTTTTGGCGTGGTGTCGTTGGGGACCGCGGACCTCGCGTGTCGGTCCTTGTCCTTACGTTTTTTGGACAAAACGGTAGTCGGAGTCTCCGACGACATTTTATAATCAAAGGCTTTACCAAAAAAGTGTTGGGCGAACTCCGCCCGACGCTTAATAGTGCGTTTATTGAAAGTAGCGCAAAAGCGACAGCCCGAGACGTCGTGGTCTGGGCCTAAACAAGGTATGCAGAGGGAATGGAAATCCTTATGCGGTATTTGCTTCCCACAAGAAATACAATTATTAACTTTTTCTGACATCGGTCTGAGGCAAGAAAAGTTTCAACGGGTACTTAGCTTTAATGAAGACTTCGGTTTCCAATTTTTCGTAAATTCAGGAGCTGGCCGACCGGCACTTGCGAACTGCTTCTGCTTCGGGCACCGCGCGGCAAAAAAGACTGGAGAAGATGGTGTCAGCTGTGTCTTATATACCCCTGCCTCACTGACGTAAGGAGAGAATGCGACAACAACCAACACCGGACCTAGACTTTGGAATTCGGCCGACCGAGGACCCGCCTGACGGCAGAGAACCCATCTGTGATTACTGCAGCTGTATGCACGATGAACATCAACTAGCACTGAACAAGTGCTGATTAGGTTGTTGGCAACAACTAGAAAACCTTTTCCATTTGCTAATATATGATTTTCTAGCAGCAGGCTTTCTTGCCTCCATTAGTACCTGATGCACATCCTCATAAAACAGGCGCCTAAAAGTATTATGACCCTACCATCTAGACAGTCAATTGAAGTTGGCTGATGTTGGGGTATATCAAACACCCCTCGTTCTTGTGCGAGGAGTAGATCCAGTCTGTGAAGAAGTTTGTGATAACTGCTTCTGGTCATTTCTAAAAGAAGGGAGATCTACAACTGCCTGGGCTAGAAGAAAATCATGACAATAATCTTGGTGGACTACTTCTGAATCTTCAGAAGTCCCCTGGATATTAGTGGAAAAGGTGGAAAACCATACAGAAGCATTTCTGCTGAAGGAATAGAAAAGGCACCTGTCTTTCATGGCTTCTTTAATGAAGTCCTGGAACAAAATCTTGCCAGTTGGTTCTTCACAGAGGAGGCAAAGAGGTCTACTCAAGGACCTCCTCACAGATGGTTCAAACCTTGGAAGTCTCCCTGATTTAGTTTCCATTCATTAGAGTCTGCATTGGTACTGCTCAACCTCTGTCTGCCACACAGTTTTGCACTCATAGAATGCAAGATGCCTGTAGAATAGTGAGATTATGCTGTGAAGCTATATCCCAAGCTAACATGGATAAGTCAGCAAAGGGGGCACAACCAGGTCCACCCCATCTGTTGAGGTACCACATGACTGTGTCATTGTCTGTAGCAACTTGAAAAGGTCCTGGGGGGCCAAAGAGGATTCAGAGAACTGAGTGTCTTGATCAGGGGATGCATCTATTTGATATTTATGTCCTTGTATCTGTCCTTGATGTCTGACTTACCCTGCACTTTTATCACTTCAGAAACTAGTCCCAAAGTAAAGACTGAGGTGTCTGTTGTGACTAACTGATTTGGAGGAGGGAGAAGGGGAAACATGAATTTAAGAATATCTGTTGCGTCCACCAAAATATTTATTTTCTGACAAACCACAGCACTGGGATCTGAAAAGATAAGAGGTGTTGATGCTGGGACCAGAGAGCTTTCAGATACCACTGTATTTTTCTCATGTAGAGTCTTAACAGGGGTATCATATGAATCATAGATACCACGAGACCCCAAATCCTGATGTACTCCACAGTGACCAGAGTCTGAGTGGAAAACATTGAAAAAATATCTAGATAAAGATCTACTTTTTCCTGTGGAAGAAAAAGCTCTTTGAACTGAGATATTTAGTTGACACCAGGAACACAATCCTGTATGCATAAGTCAAGAAAGACTTTTGAATATCTCTTGAAATTGCAGCTTGTATGACAGATCTCTCACCCAAGAGAAAGATTCATGCCAGTTTGACAAAGACTCTGCAAAGATAAGCAAGTCATCTCACTATGGAAACATATAGGTTCATAGGTTGGTACTAGGCTATCGGCCCTAGGGCCTATACAAGCCTAGCCATAACAATTCCCTGGCTATTTCTTTCCACAATATTTACTTCCCTGAACCCCTGTCTAGCCGGGTGACTGACATGATCCCCCGGGGTGAATTTCCCATCTCCCAGCCAATCGTCAAGGTTCCTTTTGAAGAAGGCCAAAGAGGCGCTCTGCTTGACATGTATGGGCAGTCTACTACAGAGTCTGGGGAGTCTCTGGGTCAGGAACCTATCCCTCCAGCATGTTTTGTTCATTGCGATGGCAAGGTTTAGACCCATGGAGCATGTGGCTCTGAGGGATTGGGATTTCTTTAAGTGTAGCATGTCCAAAAGCTCTGGGTTTGACATGGCCTTGTATGTTAAGCATAGATCGCCTCTGAGTAGACGATATGCGACAGTTTTTTTAGATGGTCAACATAGGGCATCTGCTTTAGGCCTGTGATTCTTTTAGTGAGGTATTTCTGTGGCCTTTCCAGTTGTTACAGATGTCTTGAGAGGTACATACCAAACGGGGCCTTGTATTCTATAATGGGTCTAATGAGGGATGATTACAGTGGGACAATGACCTCCTTTTTTCTGGGGAAAAAGCCCTTAGTGATGAGGTGTGCCATACAGAAGGATTTCTTGACTGTTATGGCGATGTGGTTATCGAAGGGGAGACCACTGTCCACCTGTGTCCCTAAGTCTCTTATCACAATTTTGGTGTTTAGTGTACTGCCACCTATGTGGTAATTCATGGGTAAATGTTTTTTCCCAAAGGTGATAACTATACATTTCTTGGCATTGAGCGTGAGTTCATGACTCTGGCACCAAGCATCTGTTTCTATAAGGCCCTTTTGTAGAATATCCACATCATTTGGGGGTTCAATAATGTCTTCCAGTTTGCAGTCATCTGCGAACTTTGTTACCCAGAGTCCCTTAGTGTTGGCCTGTACTTCAGAGAAGTAGATGCCAAACAAGAGCTGTCCCAAGACTGAACCCTGAGGTACTCCACTTGTCTGGAGCTGGATTTGGAGTCGGCTACTTTTACAGTGTGGGTTCTGTCTGTAAGCCAGTTGGCAACCCATTAAGTGAAGTAGGGATTAATGCCCAGCTTAGTAAGTATATCTATGATTCCAGAGTGGGGGATGGTGTCAAAGGCCTTGGCAAGGTCCAGATAGGCTGTGTGGACCACCTTACCCTCGTCCACAGCTCTGGAGACGGATTTGAAGAAATCATTCAGGTTCAAGAGACAAGATCAGCCCTTCGTGATACCCTGCAGCCTGTAATAAGCTACAACTGGAGCTAGATACTTTGTGAACACTCTTATGAGCAGTAGATAGTCCAAAGGGTAAGACAGAGAACTGAAAATGTGAAACTAAGGTGGAAAAACAGCACTGCAACAATAAAATGTTTTTTAGTAATACAGCAAATAGTTAAAGATATGCAAGGGAGAGTACTAGATGTACACCTGGACATATGTGAATTGAAATGGCAGTTGCGTTTAAATGTAACTCAGTATCCTGGTATTAATGAATATATAAGCATATCTAGTGTACTAGAGTCGAAAAATATTTTAGGTTAAATGTTTTTGATATTTTTTTGGAGTATATGTAAATGGTTGAATATAACTAATTTATTATGTAATGGGTTAATTAACTCAATTGATGTTAGTATTTAAGGGTTGGGTTGAATGTATAGAGTTGTTCTGAAGATGTCCCCAAATTGAGGGAAGAAAGCGCTAAACCTTGGTTTTATTGCATTAAAGTTTTGGACTTTTTATTGTTGCAGTGCTGTTTTTCCACCTTGGTTCCATAGTCTTGGTTTCCTGCGGTTATTTAACTGAAAATGTGATCAAGACACACAGAAGCTTGTGAAATTTCTTAAGTCTGGATGAAAAGGGATGTGATAACTATCTTTTAAGGAAAGTGTTAAGTAAAGGAAAGCTGAAAGAGGAAAAAGAGGCAACAGGTCATGAAGTGACATAATTTTGAATTTGGGCACTATCACAGACAGGTTTAGAAAAGAAAGATCCAGAACTCTGGTCTCCATGCATTTTCTTTTATTGACACTACATCCTTGAATATAAACCCTTCCCTACCTGGGATGGAGGAACTGGTTCTATCACTTACTGGTGCATCATGCGATGGAGAACTGGAGGACACAAGAGAGTCTAACCTGGAGGATGAGGAATGAGCCCCTGGAAAAGAGACATTTCTTACCACGGCCATATGTAACTTTGAAGAATGATCTTCAGAACTCATTTGTTTGAAATTTGAAACTATCTGTTGCCAAAGAGAAAAATGGAGATTCAAAAGAGAAAAATGGAGATTCAGACTTTTTGGAAGAAAAAGGGGGCTCAAGGGGGGTCGCAAGGTCTCTTGAAGTCATTCAGACTTAATAGACTGTCGCTTTGAGGCTTCCTTTTGGAATCCCCTTGTTATATGTTCTTAAATGTCTGTTTATCTGTGTTTTATTGAAAAACTGGACAAGGAATTAGAGGAACTCTTAGAAAATTTGGAAAAGGAGGACTAAAAAATCTTGAATTCCCTCAATCAACGTACTCATTTCATCACACTTTTTGATCACTTCTGCACCAGAGTTCTCCTTTGATCATCATCTGGGAGGTTCTGTGAATACAGTCATGCAAATTTCCTTAGGGGCAAAAATCTGGACGTTATGCAAAAATCTGGACAGCTGAGAGGTATACTACCTACCTCTTACACACACACACACACACACACACACACACACACACACACACACACACACACACACACACACACACACACATCTAACCTCCCTCCCTCAAACACACACACCTACCTTCCTCAACACACACCCACACCTACCTACTTCCACTTGTATATATATATATATATATATATATATATGCATACATACACACACAGTGGTGGTGCTGCGGCAGCGCTGTCGCCTCACAGTAAGACGTTGTCTCGTTCGATTCTCAGCTAGAGCGTCTTCTGTGTGGAGACATGCGTGAATGGGTGTACCTTCGTTGAAGGTTGTGCGTCAGGGCCAGCAACTCGGCACGTAAAAATCTACTTCCAATCATTAGCGGACCGAAGTTCCACTGTGGCGATCCCTAATCCTGAAAAGCCGAAAGGCACAACAGCAACATACATACACACACACACACACATCGCTACCTACCTACATCTTACACACACACACACACACACACACACACACACACACACACACACACACACACACAAACCTACCTCTCATATGTCTGTTCATGGAAACATCTTCTGGCATTCAAATTCCAATTGTGAGGAAAACAAAGATGTAAACAGCAGATCACATACATGCAGAAGACAAAAACAGGTTGCACAGACCTTTTTTTTTTTTAAATTAAAAAATAAGTCTCCCGGCCAGCAGCCCCTATCGGCCAATGGTCCTAAGTCTTTAACAGACAGGCAGGAAATGTCTGCCAGTCTAGAGGCTGAAAAACACTGCTCTAAAGCAGACAGAACAGGAGTAATGGGTGCAGGTTCTGGAAAATTCCTCCTGTAACAACATAATATTTTCTAAGAGACTGAGTAGCCTCAGTGTTCTCCCACTGAAAACACTAGCACATTCCAGAAATGGTCTCACAAAGAAAGAACCCCCCCCCCCCCACAAGGGGAATCTCAAACTGAGCTCTCCTGAGTTTGAATCAGAAATCTGAGGAAAAAACCCTGTATCTCTCCTTTTATCTTCCTGTTCAGATTCAGAATGTCGAATCTCTTCAGGAAAAGAGATACCTCTCTTTCTTTTTAGAAAGTACCCTACAGATAGGATCAATAGCCTGAATAAGACCCTGAGCCAGACCTAGTAATCTATTCCTGTCTAAAGAAATATGAGGAGGAGTAAATACATGCTTAGTTTTCGGTTTCATTTCGACAAGATGCGCATGGCATTCTGACACATCAGGGAAGCCATCCATGCTCCCTCTCCCAGGACCAACAGAAGCAGCTCTCCCTTGCTCTTTGAGTGGTCCCCAATAGCTGCAGAGGACATGGCTAACCCCTGGTTCACAGTGACTGTAGGTGCTACACCAGAGTGACATGCAGTAAAAGATGAGTGGTCTGAGGTACAACAAACGGCCACAGTAGAGTCAACTACTGCGGCTGAAGCAAACTGCTAGCCTGCTGTAGGGGTAAAGGCTGTTTGCTTATTTTTTTTCTTTTTGTAGCTGAAAGAAGGAATGACCATGGCACCGGTAATTTGTTCCATAATCAAGCAAAAATAATGCCTCTTTTCTGTGGAAGGCAAACAGCAAATACTGGTAAAAACAACAAATCTTTAACTACACCTTTTTCACAGAAAAGCACAGTAAAAAAACTTTAAAAGACTTTGCCAGCCCCCCTCCCAAAACAATAAAAAATAAAAATAAAATAAATATAATTTATCCAAAGAAAAAATGTTTTTCAGTTAATACAACTTTTAAACAGACAGGGAAAAAAACACTCCTGTTTAAAACTACGATACAGTCTCAGGACAGCCTGTTAAACACAAAACTCCAAGCTTTAAAAAAAAATTTCCTGAAGACATAAGTGATAAAGCACAAGCAATATTTAGAAAATGGAAGCTTTTTTCCCCAAAGGGAACTTATCTGCCCAGAAAAAGAAGAGCAGCAAGCCAACTGTAGATCCTCAAAAGCCTCAGAGGAGTGTATTCTTAGACAGTAATAAAACACTGAAGGGCTTGGCACCCAAACTTGTCTTTTTAGATCAGCTCAAGTTGCCTGAAAGTTTGGGCACATGGAAGGTCCCCTGAATTTTTCCAGGCTGGCTTACTGATACATCCTTAGTGAGATATAACCTGTACAGGTAAGGCTACTTGTAGCAGTGATCAGTATGATTAATATTCAGAATAAACATCAAGAAAGGGAAGACAGCCCTCACTTTTTCATATAGGTACTGGATAGGAAACACTAGGGAACACCACCACTACCCCATACTACAGCAGAACCAGGTTATATGCCTCTTAAAGTTTGAAGTTCTTTTCAATTCAAAGACAAAAATTCTCATAACCGAAGTACAGCCAGATCAAGGTCAAATGGGACCCTAGTCAGGGTATTCAATATCTCATTACTTGGACAACTCTCTCCAAAATTACAAAAAAAAACTGTGCTCAAACCCTGTCAAGTAAGCATACTATTTTCCCCTTCTTTACTTTTACAATCATTCTTTACTTTTACAATCATCAAAATTTTGGATTTAATTTAAAACTTTTAATTCAAATTTTACAGCAAGCACAACAACAGTCATTTTCTACGCAAAATAAACCACACACACACTGAAAAAATACCTAGTATAAAAAACAGTAAATGTCTCTTCCCTTGAGACTCACATTTATTATTGAGAATGCCTCTGTCAACACAGACCACAAGAGAAGCATTGGAGTCCTAATCAAATAGCATACAGTGAAGCACTAATCAGTGGTTATGGAAAGGGTATAGGAATTCATAAGAAAAGTGTAGTCATTTGCTAACATTCTGGTACAGCGAACTACATGTAGGTGTCCATTCTCAAAGGCAGCCTAAGAGCACTGTCTAATTAAGTGACTTGGTTTCAGAGTCACATAGTAGAGAAAAGAATAGAGGGCTGTGGGAATAAAGCCTTCACTGTGCGAATCAGTTCAATAACAGCTCATACCCTTGCCAATATGCAGCAAACAGTAGACAGGATGTTGTAGCCCAACACACTGCATTTTACATCTGAGTGCATGCAAAACTATAAATAAATTACATTTTTCAAATAAAACACACAGACGTCATAATGTCCATTTTAATCACAGCCAAATAATAAACTGTCAACAGTCAAAAAAAAACAAGGAAAACAAGTATCATACCCCAAGAATATGGCTCACATGATGCTCCTCATCTCTACTACAACTGATTCATTCATTTAAACCATAACTACTCTAGTATGGAGGAGCCAAGTATTTGTGTATAAAAACATCCCCCCACACAAAACCATCAACTGCAACTAACTGTATGACTGTACACTTCAAATATCTCCTTGAAATAAAGTGAATGAATAAATTCATAAATAATTATGCAGAAATGTATCTTTTTCAGTGAGGTCAGAACCATATACTGAAGCATACTTCAATTCCCTTCTTCCTTCTCAACGTCTTTGTTCATAAGTCAGAGACAAAACAGGAACAGATTTTACATATTTCCCTTATATGCACAGAATGTTATACATTCATCAACTACTTAAGCACATAAAAACCTACAGTCTGTTATGTGATGTGAGGCATGGCTTTCACAATGCCTTTAAGTACCATTAATGCCTGGTAATGGCCAGTGATACCACTTACTGCAACTTGAACGAGAGATTTATTACTGTACATCTCTGTTGACATGACAAGGACTTTTGAAACAGTCAACCACACCTTTCTTCTCAACAAACCAAAAAAACTCAACTTTGCAGATAACACTATTTGCTGGTTTTGCAGCTATTAAACACATAAAGTTCCATAGCAATGTCTTGTCCTCTACTGCTCGTAATCTTCATACAAGTGTACCCCACCAATTTGCTAAAAAATTCCAAATGGATTTCAGTGCCTCATAGGGGCACTTTTCTTCTGAGTACTCTGATTTACAAGGTGCTAAAACATGGTCACTTCCCCCCCTTTATGGGTGAAACTCCATTTAAAACACAACCCTTATGTTTCAGAAGTACACAGAATAACAATTCTCTCTAGTATGTCCTTCATTCAAAACTGCTGTAGGTGACACAGTCTCCTCTATACTGGGACTTCCTACCTGGAAGCTCCTGCCTACAAACATCAAAAATCTAGAAACCACTAAAAGTTTCAAAGACTAACTTAAAGATCATCTCTTTACTGAATCTACCTGCAACTGCTACCATGACAATGTTTAGGTAACTCACCATCCCATATTATTAACAGAATAAATTTAATAAACTTTTCTCAGTCCCTTAATGTGGCATATTATACGCAAATATTTCACACGTGATTAATTTTAACAATTGGCTGAGTTTCTGGTGTTATTTTGAGGGAATCCAATATTTATCAGTATGGGCGTGCATGGTGAACAAACCATGTTGCTTTGCTAGGGATGGTCTGCACCTGTCCCCTCTAGATTTTTGAATACTGGCTAAATATTTATCCACCCCATAGACCCTTTTGTTTAAGGCAATGCCAAACTGACAAACCTACCAACATGCAAGAAATCCAAGCAGGCAAAGGACAAGCACGGCATAAAACCAAAATTTATTTAGCAAAAAACATGTTAGTGCTTTCGAGTAGTAATCCTATGCTTCATCAAGACATAAAATTTGGTCACAAACATTTTAAACACTCTTAAACCAATCACTGCTAGCAACCTTTTTCCCTCCAATTAAATAATTAGTGGAGACTAAGTAATTTAAATTAACTTAACACTTCGGCAAAATAAGTAAATTTTTAGTACATCCAAACCACAACTTAAATAATAGAGTTCAGATATTAATAAGGCATATATTGCAGATATCTAAACAGCATAATATGCATCATACATAAACCATCTCATCATGCTGTTGCAAATATAATGATGTTTTGAAAAATGTAATGGAGACCTGTGTCAACAAAGGTAGTTAAGTATACACCTTATATGAAATTTACAATAAAACTCTAGAATTACTACATAAACACCCATTAATCTGCTAAGATGTTCAAAAGACAAACATATGAACAAACAAAAAAAAAAAATATATATATATATATATAAAAATAAATATAAACAAAACTAAACATTATAGCTAGATACCGTTAACATAAAATATATATGTGTATATAACACTAAAAACAGAAAATATGTATAAATAAATAATATATAAAAAATGTGTGCATATATATATATATATATATATATATATATATATATATATATATATAAGGCAGACACACCTAGAACTACTATAAACAATGTATATCCAACAGCCAAGGCAAAGAAAGTGTGTTAAAAAGGGTGGGGGGGCTTCAGTTAAACCCATGCCCTAGTCAGCTTGTAATAAAACAATCCATTTTTGCTCAATCTTTTCAAGTGCGTTCTTATTATTCCTCAAGCTTATAGTGCTTGGGAAGATCTCTATTATAAAAATACAAATCCATGGATGGTACCTTCTTCAACAATATGTTTGGAGACAGCACTTCTGGTGTTTCCAGTGTTGCTGTAATACATATGTTACCTTGTCCTAAACCACAATGGTCTAGTAGTCATGCCAACACAGAACTTAAAACATTGAACACATTGGGCTAAATGTATAACATTAGTAGTTGAACAATCAGCATACTGCCTAAAAATATATTCTTTATTTGTATCAGGATGTATAAAAATATTCTTACTGGCAATATACTTGCAGAAATGGCAATGTCTACAACCAAATGTTCCTTGTCTCTTAGAAATAGTTTTGCTAGTTGCTATGCCAGTTCTATGGCAAAACCTATGTTCTAATGATCTCAAATTTTTATAAGTAACTTTTGGATATGTCCCTACAACTTGCTCTATCCCACTATTTGCCGTTAGGACATACCAATTTTTACATATAATATCCATAACTTTGTCGACAATCTACATTCTCTTTGGCGATAACCATCCATCATGTTAAGCAGTGACATATTCCTTTCTGAAAAATAAGGTTTACCTCTGTCTTCCCTTTCCTTATAGGCCAGGGTGATACAGCCAATCTGTTGGCAGACAAATTCAGTTCCAACTTTACCCCCTAACTCACCTCCCCAGCAACCCCCCCCCCCACAAGAAATACCTTCAAACATAACACCTGCAAAATATAAAGAGAAAGCATGTCCTGGCTGTGCTCACAAAGGCCAAGAACACAGCCTCAATCAGCTCTGATAATATCTAGGGATGCGTCCTGAACAGTCTAAAATTCAACTTATCAGGGTCACTGGAGTCACTACAACTATATCCTCAAAACAGGCTTTGTGCCACAAGAATGTAGAACTGCAGTGGTCATCTGAATTCATAAGGGTGGAGCATCAACAGATCCTGGAAACTACAAATCAATTACAGGATCATAGGAGTTTACTAGGCTATTGACCCGGAGGTCATTTCAAGCCTAGCCATTTCAACCCAATGTAATACCATAGATACTCTAGTCTAGTCAATACCCAGGACTGTACTTAGTAATGACTGCCCATGTTCAGAGGGTTGTGGGTGCTATCCCCAGTAAGAATTTATGGTGCCCCATCCATTTGTCCAGGTTCCTTTTGAACAGTGTCATAGAGGTGCTCTGTTTCACATGAATTGGTAGCCTATTCCAAAGATGCAGTAGTCGCTGGGAGACAAATCTGTTCCTTCAGCATGTCCTATTCAAGTTGCAGGCCATATTTATGTCCCTGGAATGGGAAAGCATTAGTCCTGTTTGATTTACGGATGTGCACAAATTCATTAGGTTTGGGTCTGAGATTGCTCTGTAAGCCAGGCATAAGTCTCCCCCAAGATGTCTATACGATACAGACTATAGTGACAGGGACATTAGTTGGTCTGTGTAAGGCACGTGCTGGAGTCCCTTGATCACCTTTGTTAGAAAACTCTGAGGTCTCTCCAATTGCTGCAGGTGCTTTACACGGTACATGCCAAAAAGGGTGTTATACTCAGTAATGGGCCTGATCAGTGATGAGTATAGAGGGGTTATAAACTCCTTTGCTCTAGAGGTGATGCCTTTACTAATCAAGTGTGCTACGCAGAAAGCCTTCCTTACTACAGTAGACACATGGTGGTCAAAGTTAAGGTCATGGTTGACTTATGAGCCTAGATCCCTTACCACTTCATAGGTACTTAGGCTATTGTTGTTGATATGACAGTGTGAACTGGCATTGCTTTTGCTGAAGGGAATGATGATGCATTTCTTTGCATTCACTTTGAGACAGTGACTAAGACACCATTTGTTGGTCTGTGTAAGACCCTCCTGAAGTATACTGACATCATTTAGGGATTCAGTAATTGCACCTAGTTGGCCATTGTCTGCAAACTTGGTCAGCCACAGCCCCTTAGTTTTGGTATGAACTTCTAAGTATATACCAAACCGCAATGACCCTTGTGGCATCCCGCTGGTTACAGGGCTGCTGGTTGATGTGGAGTCACCCACTTTGATACTGTGTGTCTGGCTTGTTAGCCAGTTGGCAATCCATCTCACAACAAAGGGGTTTACATTCAGTTTGCCAAGTTTATTAGCAATGCCCGAGTGTGGGATTGTGTTGAAAGCATTTGCCAAGTTGAGGTATGTTGTGAGCACACATTTGCCCTTGTCAATGCCCCTGGTCACATTTTTGAACAAATCCACCAGGTTTAACAGGCAGGATCTATCCTTGATGAAGTTGAATTGGGTTGGATACAGGGTTTGGAGGTTGTCTATGTCTTTATTAATGAGGTCCATGATGTTATGTTCCATGGCCTTATAGATGAGGCTGGTCAGACTCATGGGTCTATAATTCCCCAGGTCTGTTGTTAAGGCCACCTTTGTGGAGGGGGATAACTGTTGCTTTTTTCCATTCTGCAGGAACAAAGCCTGTGGTTAGTCTGACTAGTCCTATTTGGAAAACCATGGAAAGAATTATCATGGAAATGTTCAAAACGACATTGGTAACCTCCAGACATTGACTTCATCAAAGGAAGGTAATGCCCAATGAACCTGGTGGACTTCTTTGAAAACTCAAGGCAATGGATGAAGGTACATGATGCCTACAGCCTATCTTGATCTGGCTAAAACATTTGATACAATACCCTAGTTGGGCACAGTTAAACTTACAGAATTATGCATTAACCCCTAAATATTGAGATGGATAGCCATCTGGCAGACTGATAGGACCCAGGAGGGTAGGATCAGTGAGACCACCTCTACAAATAGGCCAGTCAGCAGTAGAGTCCCTCAGAGCTCCATGCTGGGCCCACTCTTCTTCAGAATCTACTTTTTAGAAGTCAAAGCCAATGTCAAAGGCCTCTGGTTGACCAGGTTCACAGATGATTGAAAACTGGGAGCAGTCACAGAACCCCCCCCCCACCACCACCACCAGCCAACGCAAGCAACCAACAAGAAGGTCTAACACAGAGAAATGATGGATGCCAAAGCCATGGCTTAAAACTCAGTGCTAAGAAATGCATTATGGTACCTTTTAGGAAGTCAGCCACATCATTGTTAAAAATCCCTTAACAGCAGACTCGCTAGTCAGCAATCTGGGAATGTATGTAAACAGTAACCTAGCCTTTGACCAGCATGTGTCTAAAGTAGTAAGAAAGTCCTTTTATGTTGCTCAACTTATAAGGGCATGGCATCTAGGCCCAGAGAAGTCATCATACCATCATACTTGACCTTCATCAGATCCATCATAGAGTATAATTTTCCCTTGAGAATGTACCTGATCAGACACATGCAGCAACTGCAACATCTGCAAAGGTTCCTTACAAAAGGGATGCAGGACATAAACACAATGTCCCAAGTGGACTTCCTCAAAGCCCAATCTCTACACTCAGCTTCATACAGACTACTGAGAGGCAATCTATGCCCGGCTTTCAAAGCACCCCTTGGACGCCACTCTGATAAGTCTTTTGCACATCCGCAAAACAAACAGCATCAGAACAACTGGGTCCAATGACAAATTCTGCTTCCAACATAAATAGGACTTAATGGACAGACCGATATGCATCTTAGAGAATTTCCATTCTCTGGAATTGGCTCCTCATCCATGTGAAATTTTGTCTTTGTCTTGAATTTCTGAGCAAAGTAGAACAAAGATATATTGTCCGTTATTTGTAAAATTTGTGGCTTTCTGATAAATTGCTGTGGATTGCAGTGACTAAATAATAACAGGCATGCAAGTTTTACACTTTGTATCCTTCATAACATTTTCTGAATCTGTACTGCCTGGTAAGAAAAAGAAATAGAAAAACTCTAAATGTCTGGCATTGTTTACTGACTGTAACATCAGGAATATACATACCCCTCATCAAATCACATTAATAGCAACTCAAACACACACATACCCTTTGTCAAAACTAACAGCTTTTCATGACAAGGTCCTCTGATGGCTCGGCTGTATTTGGCTCACGGAGATTGCGTACTTGCCCACAATTTTAATGGCAACAATAATTCAACTGTGACGCTTATGGTTCAACTTGCTTAATTGCTTGCTAAAACACTGACAGTGTTTACCTTGCTTCTTCTACAGTAGTAATAATAGCAACCATAATTCCTATAACAATCGCTGAGCTCACAAGCTTCACTGGGCTGCAAAAATACCACTCTAAAAGCTGAAAGTTTCTCTGAGTCAATGAGAGAGAGAGACCTCCCGAAAGCGGAGCAGGTGAACAGAAATTGGGTCAGGAGATGTGGGTGAGACAGATTCTATTTTTTTTTTTTTTTTTACTATTTGTGGGGCCCCCCAGCCAGCACTGGGCCACTAGCAGCTGTCCTGATTCCAAGGATAAATAAGAGGTAGTTATTTTTTCCACAGCCGTGGTGGAATAGTTATTGTTCCTCCTGAAGAGTTCTGATTTTTGACTGTTGTCTCTTCTGAAGTACACTGGCATGAGCTTTCCATGGAGGAAAAGGGGTGTAATCCCCCTACATATGTAATACTGCTGGTCCCCTTCTTAAAGGTGGTGAAAGCCAAACGCTCAGTTTGCAAGCTCCCATGTTAACACTGAATATGTCTACTTCCAATTGTACCCACATGTGCACAGACACTCTGGAGGCAATAAGAGGATCTCATCTACACCTGTAGCCTTACCACTATGGGGGGGGGGGGGTATCTGGCTGCTTCAGTTACTTTAGTTGCAGTGATAGACCCCAGCCTAGAAATCAGACACTGCCACCCTGCCACCCAAAGGAAATATCACATTTAGAAATTCCTCAAAATATTATTTCTCCAGTCCTAGTTTGAATACTTGGAACTTGTGATATATTTTCAAATGATAAACACAACTCTAGTTTAATAAAATTTAAACTTTAACTGTAAGGTCAGGCACACTTTTGGTGACTGAAGAACAGTAAAAGGAGGAATAAGAAGGAGAACAAGAAGAACGAAATATACAAATGGATAAACTAAAAATACACTCATTGGATATACCACTGACTTCTTAGGAAAAACTAACGGTTCTATTTTAAAGCACCTCCATTTATAGTTAAGGCTACTAGCAGATCAGCCTGGACTACATGACAGTACAGCTTATCACTGCCATTCTGTCTGAACAAGCAGCAACTCATTCCTGGCAATGTTTCTACTATAGCATTGGAAGTTATTCTTTGTTTTTTTTTTTTTTGATTTTCAACTTTTCTCTACAGTTATCAACCACAGTATGTACAAGTAAAGGGACAAATACGGGAGGGGGGGGGGGGTTACAAGACGGCTTCACCTTTGCAACAAATAAGAAAAAGCTTTTTTGCTTTTTTCATCCATATTAAACTGTGAACAGTTGTGTCTATCCAGACACTTTCTGAATGAATCACATGAATCACAGCACAGTCAAATCACTGTACATTTTGAAACACTAAGTAAAATGAATACAAATACTGTAGGGTCTTTCACTTTCAGTGCACATCACAACCTCTTTGCTACGTTGCTATTCATTAAACAGCTCTGACTACAGCCACAATGCCTGCAACTCTATCAAGAGATGATGAGTTTCCTAAAATGAGCTAATAGGAGCATTTTATTTACTGATCAACTACACTCCAAATCGCCCACTCTGCTTTGCCAATAAATCACTCCTCACTATTACCTCAGCTAACACAGCCGGCAAAGCCCTATTTTCACACATTATAGCTAAAACTTGGAATAATCTCCCCACATCCATGACTGCTGCAGCAAATACCACTCAATTCAAAAACATCTCGTAAGCTCTTGGCTCTGTCCATGTGTCACACAGTCCTAAGCTCTGCTACCTCTGCACTATCTCTACCTCTCTTTTCTTTATGCCCAGTAAGCATGGTTCTTCCAAATGTGATCCCCTGACAGTGTTATACTTGTTGTAATCTCGGTCTATTTCTCACTACAAATAGAATGTACATATGTAAATATTTTACTAATTTGAATAGTCTGTAATGCCCTCCATCTCTCACTAGATTCAAAATGCTTTTTCTACACGTTGTATAACATTAGTATGACTGTAATGTGCCATTTTTTATGTAAGTATTGCTGTAATGTGCTATTTGAATTGTCTGTACTGTTTCTCCATCTCTCACTAGATACTACTAGTAGAACAACGCAAATTTGAATAGTCTGTATCGTCTTCCATCTCTCACTAGATAAATACTACTGGTAGAACAAATGCTTTTTCTACACTTTGTATAATATTAGTACTGCTGTAATGTGCCATTTTTGATGCAAGCTTTGCTGTAATGTGCTATTTTTTGATGTAAGTGAAGCTTTTCTCCCCAGGCCTCCGCTGAAAATGGACCTCATCCAGTTGGACCTTCCCGGTTAACAAAAATAAAATAATAAATAATAATAATAATAATAATAATAATATAATAATAATAATAATAATAATATGTGTGCATACACATATGTATACCTACATCTATCCAAATATGTGTGTGTGTGTGTGTGTGCGCGCACACACATACACGTACATACCTTAACTCTATTTGATGGACAGTGGCAAAGGACACACTGACCCCATGTGCAAAAATGGGAGAAAGGAGTTGTGGATGGATGGATACATATAGGAATCACCTGTCAACATGCAGTTACATTTCTGCCTAAAAAGACTGAACAATTACAGGGCCACAATTTTTTTTCCAGAAAACATTTTTATACTGAAATATCTGTAGTGTAATATTTTGTTTGTTCTACACGAAAATGACAATGTAGTAGGCATACTATGACTATTTTATTTCTGGCCAAGTATAATCTTTCCAACAATGCACTTTGTGGTCCAACAAGGTGATATAATTTTTTGAACCCACCTTCAAGATCTCTTTTCTTATCACTTATAATAGTAGTGTTCAAAATTGCCACTTACTTTCAAAATTTACAGCAGAGTTGATAAATATTTTCCAGCAACTCTCTCAGGTTTATATTCTTTGCTTTCTTTAATATACCCAACAAGGGATTTCTTTTAGCTGCACAAAGTGCTTAAATTAAGTGGCTCTTCTCCTCCCATTCATGCCTTCTTTAAATGGACAGTACTTCATTTCATAGCATTCTAGTCTCAGGTCTCTCAGCACTGAATTACAATATACAGTAAATAAAATAATCAATCCTCTGAAATTGACTAGATTGATGTTCTCAGTGAAAGGAAAGGGTATAACAAAAAATACCTCGCTCCATGGGCATTTCCTATGCCAAAAATCTTAAAAGGGCAAGGGAGACAAACATTTAGGGAAAGTATTCTTTAAGCGTTTAGTTGAAGGTTGTGCATCAGGGCCGGCAACTCGGTACGTAAAAATCTACTGCCAATCATTAGCGGACTGGAGTTATGCTGTGGCGACCCCTAACCGGGAAAAGCCGAAAGACACAACAACATTCTTTAAGCATTTGCACACTCCTTAGATTTTTTTATTGTAATCTGATTCCCTTGTTTAAGAGCTGCCTACATAGTAGATCAAAAAGCGATAGGGCGGTTTTAAAACTGATACTCCGGTTTATTAATTACACGACAAGTACAAAAACTTAAAGCGCTTTTCGTCTGGTTATACTCAGATTTCCTCAGAAGATAAAATGGCATTAAAAAACACTTGTTTAAGTACTCAACAGCTGAAAAAGTCTGGGAAAAATGCAATCAATTAATTCATCAATATGTACTCAAACTTAAACCAGAATGCTTAAAGTAAAAGTACTGTTCACTTACTTAAAACAGTATCAAGAACATGCTTACAAAGATAAAACTTTTGTAGAATAAAAACAAATACAATTGTTATTAATAATAAATCTAAACAAACACTCTAATGTGTTGTGTCTTAAAAAATAGACGGCTATCTTTGCAAACTTATTAGTTTTAAAATGCTCAGAATTGAGCATGATTCATTCATCCCTGGATAACAGAATGCATTTAATTTTAGCTGTCACAACAGTTCAAGTTCTTCTAGTTTAAAAGAAACTGGACCATCCCTATTGTCGTTCACAAACTGGTCTATTACCATGAATTTGAAATGATGCTGAGAATTCAAATGGGCATGTTTAGCTAGAGCATTATCAGTTTTATTGTGTTTTATAGCATAAATGTGTTCATAAATTCTCTCACGGAATCTACATTCCGTTTTGCCCACATAAAATACTGGGCACACTACACATCTAGCTGGATAAACAATAAACTTGGTGTTACGGTTAAATTTAGATCTAACCTTATAATTATGTCCATTAATCTCAAAACAGTTACTAGTGTCAATAAATCTACAGCAGTTACAATTTTCACACTTAAAGGTACCCACAAGTCTAGGCACTTTTGATTGACGTCTCTCAAGAAGTGATTTTAAATTACTTCCTTTCTTGTATACTATATATGGTTTATTGCCAAAACGTTCAACCAAATCATGGTTTATTTTAAATATATCCCAGTTTTTATATAAAATTCCAGCAATATGGCTACTTTGAACATTAAAGGTTGTTATAAAACTACATTTAAAATGTTCTTCTCTTCAGGGTAGAAGTACAATTGTTGATTCATTTGATTCTATATCTAAAGAAATTATACTATTATTAGACGGAAATTTAACTGTTAACATTGGTTTCAATGAAGATGTTTCCCTTTTACGTGTAACTTCATCTATCAAAGATTCTAAAAGGTCATCTGGATAACCTCGGTGTTTAAACATATTTTTCAAAAATTCACATTCCTCAAAAAAGTCTGTATTTAGACTTGAGATGCGGGAAGCTCTTACCAATTGTCCTTTAACTATAGACCTTTTTTGATGAAAGGGGTAGCAACTTGTAAAATGCAAAAAAGAGTTAGAATAAGTTGGTTTTCAAAAAATTTTGGCTGTATAAGATCGTAACTCTTTATTTTTTACTAACCAAATGTCCAGGTATGAAATGGCATCAGTATTAAAACTATATGTAAATTGTAAAAATTCTGTTGAAGAATTTAATTTTTGAACCAATCCCATTGCTTTTAATTCATCGTCTTTGAATAACACAAAGATGTCGTCTAAAAATCTAGTAGAATATAAGATATTTCCCGATAAAGTCGTGTCATTAAGTAAAAAAGTTTGTTTCCCAGTAGGCCATGACTAGATTAGCCACACTGGCCCCCCATGGGGAACCCATCGCTAATCCTACTTTCTGTAAGAAAAAACTATTGTCGAACATAAAATAATTATTTGTTAAAGTCAAATCTAACAATTCAGTGATTAAGGCAATGTTCCTGTTAGGTGCTCCATGCTTACGCATTATTGCTACTACCCATTCAATACTAACAGTATGTGGAATGCATGTATATAAGTCTCTAACATCTATGGTTAAAAAATTTGAATCATGTCTAAATTCCATATTATTCATACTAGACAAAAAATACCAAGAGTCCTTGCATACTTGTTTTTCTAACACTACATACTTTTGTAACATAGTGTCTATAACTTTAGAACATGCGTAAGTAGGAGAACCTCTACTGTCAACTAGTGGTCTCATAGGTGGATTTAAGTCTTTATGAAGTTTAGGGATTCCAAACAAGGATGGGTACCTAGGAAAAAGTGTAGTCATATAATTGAGGACTTCTAAATCAATCCTTCCCTCTATAAACAAGTCATTCAAACAACTTTTGATCATATTATAAGCTCTATTAGCTTCTGATCTTGAACTTTGCTGGCAAGTGTCACTATTCAACAAACAATGCATACGGTTAGTGTAATCAAACTGGTCGAACACAACTAACCCTCCTCCTTTATCGGGTTTACAAACCCGTACATCCTGTGTTTGTATATACCTTACCAATTCTAGTTCACCAACATAGTCTGTAGCACAATTAGTAAATTTGTTGTTCAAAGACAAAATTTGCCTGAAATCTAACTCACACATTAACTCAAATGTTGTTCTTTTATTAATGAACAAGGAATACTCCCAGAAGCATTGCTGTAGTCAAGATTACTTATCAAGTCTTTATCAATATCGACCTCTTTGATAAAAACAGGAGAGGGAGGAATGGAAGACCAACTTGTGGTGGGTTGTAAACCACCACCAACAATGTCTCCCTCTAATGTTAGTTCCACTCCCTGATGAAATTCTGTGTCCTCTTGTTGCTTATACCCACTCTCTGTTGTTTTGGTATAGCCCCTAGTGCACTGTCCTTCCGAAAACCCCTTTGCTGTTGACCATGTTGGTTAGGTTGCCTCATATTATAATTATAATTAACTCGTGGGGCATTTTGCAACCTCTCACTTCTACGTAGTTCGTCATGGTTGATAGAAACGGGACAATTATCACTGAAATGGTCCAGTTCGTCTAATCCCCCTTGATTAGAATTACTATTAGTAAATGTGTGGTTGATTGGACAAACTGATTGTTTCTCATTAGAACTACTTGTTAATTTGTGATCTGTTTGGTTAATGCTGGTACACCTAACACCTAAACGCCAAACCTGCGCCTCCGGTAGAACCGGATGGGCGGTACCCTGGTTATATGCCTTTTGCTCATGATCCAACTTCTTTGCCTTATTCCCCTTTAATTTAAACACGAGGGAATTAATACTGTCAAAGATTCTATTGTATTCAAAATGATACCTGGAAAAGTCCATGTCCTCATGTATTTTTATGTCCAACTCAGTAACAGTTTTGGAAATAGAATCCACAAACAGGGCATAGTGTTTAATCATAAGCTCAATCAGTTCGAGACCTTGTTTGTCGAATAATTGCTACAGCTCCACATAGAACTGTGAACCGTTGATCAACCCTGTAGGATATTGTGTCCTACATAAGCCCTTCAGCACAATCTTTTGCTTGAGACATTCTCTAAAATATGAAATCTCTAATTGAGTTTTTTTTAACTTTACAATATAACTGTCAAATAACTTAAGGTTAGTAACTATATCTGGAGACTGGTTAAAGTTACCTCTTTGATCACGGTTAACTGAGTTAGCGTTTTCTTCTTCCATAGAAAACTAAAAACTTCAGCCAACCAAGTAGATAAAGATCGTACATCCTTATTTTGATTTAACGAAAAATCACCAGTTGTTCCTTGCTCAGATGCTGTACCATTCGTATTTGTAACCTTTTGTGCTGATGGACGCAGTAGCTGGATTAACGGCTGGGTGCTACCATTATTACTGGAAGCTACTGTTGAACTTGCTGGTCTCTCAGCCGGCGGTGGTGCATCGTTTAATATATTGTTGCTTTCAACAGCTCCCTGCTGTCTCTTCTCCAGCGCTATAGGAACACAAGGTGTCATCACTTCAGTACTTCCAACTGAGGCCAGTGTTGTTACATGACTAGCATTTGGTATTTGATGGTCTTGTGACAGAGTTTTATTTTTAATCCCAAGCCCTTCTAATGGGATCAGTTGTTTCAGCTGTTGTTGAGTTTTATCCAATTGGTCCAAACGGGAACAAATAGATTCTATTTTCCCGAACAGCAACGAGAACGTGCCATTGTTCATAGATATAGCTGGTAATGCAGTTTCCACAGGTAGAGTTGTTTTAACCAAGTTTACATTCGAAATGGAGCTCACTTCCACAGTGTCATCTTGGGTATACAGTCTTTGTGAAGCCGCCAAATCGGATGCCATCAAAACGTTTTAATCACTGAAACTTGCACAAACTAGCAAAAACAAAAAGCGATAGGGCGGTTTTAAAACTGATACTCCGGTTTATTAATTACACGACAAGTACAAAAACTTAAAGCGCTTTTCGTCTGGTTATACTCAGACTTCCTCAGAAGATAAAATGACATTAAAAAACACTTAAGTACTCAACAGCTGAAAAAGTGCAGGAAAAATACAATCAATTAATTCATCAATATGTACTCAAACTTAAACCAGAATGCTTAAAGTAAAAGTACTGTTCACCTACTTAAAACAGTATCAAGAACATGCATACAAAGATAAAACTTTTTTAGAATAAAAACAAATACAATTGTTATTAATAATAAATCTAAGCAAACACTCTAATGTGCTGTGTCTTAAAAAAATGACGGCTATCTTTGCAAACTTCTTAGTTTTAAAATGCTCAGAATTGAGCAGGATTCATTCAGCCCTGGATAACAGAATGCATTTAATTTTAGCTGCCACAACAGTTCAAGTTCTTCTAGTTTAAAATAAACTGGACCACCCCCTATTGTCATTCACAAACTGGTCTATTACCATGAATTTGAACTGATGCTGAGAATTCAAATGGGCATGCTTAGCTAGAGCATTATCAGTTATTTTATCTTCTGAGGAAGTCTGAGTATAACCAGACGAAAAGCGCTTTAAGTTTTTGTACTTGTCGTGTAATTAATAAACAGGAGTAACAGTTTTAAAACCGCCCTATCGCTTTTTGTTTTTACTAGTTTGTGCAAGTTTCAGTGATTACATAGTAGATCAGTTTGGCTAGATTTATAGTTTAGCCCAAAACAGCACCTTACTATTTGGCAATCCTGGAGAACCCATCAAAAAGACTTCCCCCCTTATTTTAATACATTTATAAAAGGCCCCTTCTCAGTTTGTTCTCAAACCTCATGTGTAACAAGTTAATGATATAGCTTCACTACCTGTTGTTTAAACACTGAAGTTAGATTATAAACATAGTTTGATACAGTTCAAATTTGTCTTGATGAGCACGACATAATTCTCAATGACAAAACTACCTCTGTTATTTTCTAGAACTAGGCCCTGAAGTCAAAGAGTTTGTGCAGACAATGAATATCTACGCCCACTTAACCTTAAATTGCATATTACTCCAGTGTCACAGAAGGTGTATTTACAGTACACTGAATAAGTCATGACTTTCTGGATTTTGTTTATAAATTCTGTGTCATTCTCTGTGATTTCCCCATTTAGTGTACTGTACTACAATTTACAGTGCTTCTTTCTGTTTTTATTCAATTCTTCAATTTATTCTCATTACTGATCACTTTACCAAAAGTGCTACTTCACTCTATTATTTCATGAAAATTAATTTTGCTTTCAAACTATTATGATAACTTTCCTTTCTTCACCTACTTCAGTTGTCATATGAGCTAGTAAGATAACCACACTAGGCCTCAATAGTGGCCTACATCTGCAGCTGTTTTGTAAATCAGAGACTTTGAAATCTCTAGTGTACAGAATATGTGATGCACTTCACAGATTTTTATTTAGATTATTAAAGCCTTTATTTCATAAATTTCTGTAGGCACTGTAAAGCACTATCTATCAATCAATCAATCATTCCAGTCTTCTTACAGTGCTGTACTTGATTGTGCATCAATTTTTTTTGTACTTAATGCTTCTTTTATGTAATTTACAGTAATATCACTAGGGCTCTGTAAAAGGAAATAACCCAATGAGTAATTCTAGTACACGTAAGTAAACAAACACAACTTACTGTGCAATGGGAAAGCAAGATAACTATTTTCATGCTATGTCCTGCCTTACATTTAGCATCGTAATCACTTTTTTACAGAGAAAAATGCACTCTTGAATGAGGAAATACTGTAGTTGGGATGTAGCTGTCCAGTGGCGGCTGGTGACTTCAAATCAAAGGGGGGGCTGCAGGAGACAGCTGAATGGGTGGGGTCAATGGGAATAGGTGTGGTCAACTAGAAAGGGGAGGAGCTATGCTCAAAACCACAAAAACTGCAACTTTAATTAAATACCCTGCCCTTGGTGCCAAACCATCATTATGAGAGTCCAATCAAGACAAATGAAGTATAGAAGAAAAAAAAAACATATTTCAATCCATTGGCTGCATGACAGCCTACTTAATATCTAGATGGAAACAAAAAGGTTGTGAGGCATGAAAAAATAAATTACTTTTTAAATACATTACTGGAATGCTAGTCAAAATCAAGTATAAGAATAACAAGCAGCACTCAACTCAAACCACTTCTCCTTGTACTCCAGTTCTAATTATAATTTATATTCAGCTTTATTAAAGTACCAAGTTACATGGTGAAAGTAGCAATATCTATGATACCCCCACTTGTAAAAATGTTTCTTATCCAAAAAAGACCTGCTGCCTGACAACAACTATCTACTTGTTTCATGGGGAAAACATGATCAAAGTAAAAAATGAAAAGCAAACAGGAAACAAGCTCAACATATATTGCTTAAAGGATTACTGCACAGGATATGGACCGCACATGATAGATTGGCATTCTGTTTAGTTCATAGGTTCATAGGTTCATAGGTTCATACTAGGCTATCTGCCCAAGGGCATTTATAAGCCTAGCCCATAGTTATGTGGCTTTCGCCACCCCTTTAGTTTGAATAAAAACTATGCCTATCATTTTGCTGTGCCTCTGTCAAGCAGTGACGCTGAAGTAATCCCTGGGGTATATCTGCAATCTCCCATCCATTGGTCAAGATTCCTCTTGAACAAGACCAGAGAGGTGCTCTGCCTCACATGTACCGGGATTTTGTTCCACAGCATAGGGAGTCTCTGGGTGATGAATCTGTCCCTCCAGCACGTTCTATTTATAACCGTGTCAAGGTTTAAGTCTCCGCCCTTGTGGTTCTGAGGGATCTAGATTTTTTGAGGTGAAGCATATTCATCAAATCTGGGTTTGACATGGCCTTATATGTCAGGCACAGGTCACCTCTGAGCAAGCGGTATGAGACTGAATAGAGCTGGAGTTCTTTCAGTCGGGCAGCATAAGACATATTTTTGAGACCCTTTATCCTTTTGGTGAGGAACTTTTGGGGCCTTTCAAGCTGCAGCAGGTGTCTGGGCAGATACATTCGAACGGGCATTGTACTCAATCATAGGTCTAATAAGTGATGAGTACAGGGGACGATGACCTCCCTTGATCTAGATGTGAATCCCTTCATGATCAGGTGGGTGATATAGAAGGTTTTCCTAACTACTTTAGCAACATGAGTGTCAAACGAAAGGCTACTGTCAACCTGGGTCCCCAGATCTCTGATGACTTTTTCTGTGCTCAGTGGATTGCCACCTATATGGTAGCTAGGGGTAGCCTTGTTTTTCCCAAAGGGTATGACTATGCATTTATTGGCGTTTAACTTCAGGCCATGGCTCTGGCACCAGTTATCCATTTCTGTGAGGCCCTTCTGGAGGATATCTGTGTCAGATGTGTTTTCGACTATGGCAACCAGTTTGCAGTCATCTGCAAACTTTGTCAGCCATAACCCTCCTGTGTTTGCTTGTACTTCAGAAAAGTACATGCCGAACAAGAGTGGACCCAGGACTGAGCCCTGTGGGACACCACTTGTGACAGGCTTTGAGTCTGACATGGCTCCAGCAACTCTGACCCTGTGGGTTCTGTCACTTAGCCAGTTTGCAACCCATCTTGTGATGTATGGGTTTACATTCAAGCTGATGAGTTTTTCGATGATACCTGAGTGGGGTATTGTGTCAAGGCCTTTGCCAGGTCGAGGTAGGCTGTATGGACTGCCTTTCCCTCATCAATGGCCTTGGTGACTGTCTCGAAAAAGTCAACCAAGTTTAAGAGGCAGGATCTGCCTTTGACAAAGCCAAACTGAGTTGGATCCAAAGTCCGCAAGTTCCCTATGTCTTTATTTATGAGTTCCATTATGATCCTCTCCATGGCTTTGCAGATAAGGCTTGTCAAGCTAATGGGGCGGTAATTTCCAGGGTCTGTGGAGGCACCGCCTTATGAAGTGGGACCACAGTCGCCGGCGCCACTCCTTGGAGTGCGTATCCTGAGGTGAGGCTAAGATTAAACAGCTGTCCTAACTGTGGGTTTAATTCCTCATTGAGTTCATGAAGCACACAGCCGGGACACCATCCGGTCCCATGGATGCTGTGTTTTTGCCTTAGTGAGGGCAGTTCTCACCTGGGCGTTGGAGATGTTTGGGGGCTACAATCCTCTGGAATAGATATCTCTCCTTTTGGGGGAGGGGAGAAGTTTGCACTGAACCTGTCAGCCAGTATGTTGGCAATGTGTGTAGGTTCAGTAATTTTCACATCATTTTGAACTAATTCTGAGCATATCTGGGAGTTTCCTCCTAGGTTTCTAACATAGCTAAAGAAGGCCTTATGATTCTCTTTAGAGTCCTTGGCGATTTTTCTCTCAAAATTTGCCTTGGATGATTTTATGAGAGCTCTTAGTTTTTACTTATAATGATCAAAGGTGTCTTACCTTTCAAGGATTTTGCTCTATCTTGTAGTAGCTTCCTCCTTTTGTTGTAGAGCTTGTTTATGGCTGGGGTCCACCAGACTGGACGCTTGCCTTTGGTACAGAGAGTCTTAGTTTTGTTTGGGATTGCCTGATCCATGCAGTCCTGTAGGTGCTGGTAGAAGGCATTTGTAAGTGATTCAGCGGTTTGAGTAATGTTTACCACTGGCTCAGGGGCCTTAAAGGAGACCACACTAGTTTTAGAAGTGTGAAATCGGCTTTTGAGAAGTTTTTCACTGTGGTCTTTTTGTTTCAGGTGGGGCGGGATGAGGACCTCCAGCGAGATTAGTTTATGATCTGATCTCACCAGTGAGGGGTATACTTCTGGTGTTGAACATTTTGATCCCATGTTCGTGATGATGAGATCAAGTATGTTTTCTCCTCTTGTGGGGATGGTGACTAGTTGTTCCATGGCATTTGAGTTTATGAACTCCAGGAATCTTTGGGTTAGAGTGTTCGGGCTTGAGTAGTGTTCCCAGTCTATATTAGGGTAGTTAAAGTCACCTAGTATGATGGTGTTTGGAGATACATTTATCCCTCCAATGTTTTCAGGAAGGCCATGTGAGGTTCCTGAGTTTGAGAGGGTGGCCTGTAACATGCTACAAATTGCAGAGCAGTCTTGCCTATGGTTAATTGCACCTGGATGGTCTCCGATGCATCATGCGTTGCCACCAACCTTGAGGTGTGGGTGTCCTTTATGAATATGGACACCCCCCCTCCTTTCTTGGTGTTGTCCGGATTTTGGGGCCGGAACGCATGATATGAGGTGAAACCTGTTAGTGCTGGGGTGCTCTCAGGAGCCTTGAACCAGGTTTCTGTCACAGCACAGACATCGATGTTCTCCATATTGAGAAGGGCCTCGAGTGCGTGCATCTTGAGATTGAGACTTCTGGCATTGAGCAGCATTACCCTTAGTTTTTTTCCTTTTGGTGTTCTAGGGTGGTAGGTTTAGAATTTGAGCCTTGCCTAAAAAGGCACTATGGGGTGGCAAGAGCCTTTGCCAATATCCGAAGCCCAGGGTGACAGGTGCAAGCCGCCCTCATGAAGCAGCGTGGCTTGTCCAGCATGTCATCCCAGGCAGACAGACATTGGATCCCCTTTGAATGACACCAGAATTTAAGCCAATTATTAAAGCTGATCATCTTATCACTGTATTGTGGCATCATTCTAGGTGAAGGTAGGATACTGCTCAAGGTCAGGGTCATACCTGCCTGGGCTACATAATCAGAGAGCTCCTCGATGTCCCTTTCATGTAGTCCAAGGAGGTACGTCTCAGGTCGCTGACACCAGCGTGGACAATGACTGAGTCGCTTGTACCTGCTGTTGAGAGACCTGAGTGCTTGCGTTATGTGGCGGATTCTAGCGCCTGACAGGCAGCTTACTGTGACCTTCTCTTTACTCAGTCTGGTGAGCGGGACGCCAGTGTGTCTGACTATGGAATCACCAATGACAAGTGTGTCTGGCATTTTGTTTGGCCTTAAGGGCTGTGACTGTTTGACACTCTGACTGTGTGGTCTATGTGTTGCATGTGTTGGGTCGTGAGGTGGTAGTTGTTTGGGTGTCTGCTTTGGTGGCCTCTGCTGTTTTGGTAAATTTTGATCAGAGCCTCGAGTATGTCTTTGTGTGAGTATGTGTATGATTTGAAGTTGTGATGGTACCATGTGTGACTGGGTATGTATTGTGTGTGGTTACCTTCTCCTCCTGTCTGGTCTTGCCAGTCCTATGTTGAGAGAGCTCAGCCTCCAGTTTGGCCGTGATAGTTGCATCTCTCGCATGTATTTGTGTTTTGTGGGAGAAGGAGAGGATTGTCTGTGTACATGAGGCAGTTGTAACATTGCCTCAATATTCCCAGGTTCACCAGTTGAGCTGGAGAGGACACTAGCAACTGATCCTCGACATACTAGAAGTAGTAGATAAAGAGACTTTCAAAGGACTCGGGGAAGTGCGTTTTAGGCTGGTGGGGTACTATCTATAATAAGAGTGCTTTATCAAGGTGCAAGTACTGTAGGAGTAAGTGCTAGGCTTTACAGATAGAGAATAGTCTACTTGGGAATCAAGTAGAGATGAACTTTTCAGTTATAGGATATGCTGGTTAGATCAGCAGTACAGCTCGAGGAAGGTAGTTTTAAGGGAAAATTGGAAGAGTGGAATTTAGATGGCCCAAATAGTTTAACCTTGTTTAACCGCTGCTCTTGTGTGCAACAGTGGTAACTCCGCTAATCAGCTTACACGCGTTAGCGTGTTTTATAGCAGGGGCTGAAGGGAGCTAGGAATTGGCCCAAAACGACCAATGGACTACTAGTTTCTGGCTGAAACTTCACCAAATCAGACAAAAGGCGCTCAGTGCTTCCCACTCCCACTGGTAAGCAAAGAAACTTCCCTCCTTCCTAATAAGGCAATGGATCAGTAACAGGAACTAAAAACAAAGCCCAGGGATCAGCAACTCTGAAACTGGACTACTCTAGTTCAGTAAGGCGGAAAACAAGAGATTTTTTGTTTTATTACAGAGACAAGGAAAAAACAGACAGTAATTGCTGTAAATCGGCTAGCGACTTTAGTGTGTAGCCTACAGAAACAATTTGCAACAATTAGTAACTTAAAGTGCAATAAACAGTGTAAAATGCAGAAATCACTTAAAGTAGCAATAAAACAGGCGAAATGCAGTTGCTAGCTTAAATAACAGTGGGAATGCTAAAAAATATACTTATATCTGGTAGAAAGTCACTCTTTTAGCTCTCTGCTGCTTGGATCACCCTGCAGGCCACCACGAGGATCTGTGCTGAGTTGGTACAAGCTGGAAAACGCGTGTTTAGCGTGTTTTATAGCAGGGGGCTGAAAGGAGCTAGGAATTGGCCCAAAACAACCAATGGACTACTAGTTTCTGGCTGAAACTTCACCAAATCGGACAGAAAGGCTGCTCAGTGCTTCCCACTCCCACTGGTAAGCAAAGAAACTTCCCTCCTCCCCAATAAGGCAATGAATCAGTAACAGGAACTAAAAACAAAGCCCAGGGATCAGCAACTCTGAAACTGGACTACTCTAGTTCAGTAAGGCAGGAAAACAAGAGATTTTTTTTGTTTTATTACAGAGACAAGGAAAAAACAGACAGTAAATGCTATAAATGCTGTAAATCGGCTAGCGACTTTAGTGTGTAGCCTACAGAAACAATTTGCAACAATTAGTAACTTAAAGTGCAATAAACAGTGTAAAATGCAGAAATCACTTAAAGTAGCAGTAAAACAGGCGAAATGCAGTCGCTAGCTTAAATAACAGTGGGAAAGCCACAAAAATACTTATATCTGGTAGAAAGTCACTCTTTTAGCTCTCTGCTGCTTGGATCACTCTGCAGGCCACCACGAGGATCTGTGCTGAGTTGGTACAAGCTGGAAAAACGCGTGTTTAGCGTGTTTTATAGCAGGGGCTGAAAGGAGCTAGAATTGGCCCAAAACGACCAATGGACTACTAGTTTCTGGCTGAAACTTCACCAAATCGGACAGAAAGGCAGCTCAGTGCTTCCCACTCCCACTGGTAAGCAAAGAAACTTCCCTCCTCCCTAATAAGGCAATGGATCAGTAACAGGAACTAAAAACAAAGCCCAGGGATCAGCAACTCTGAAACTGGACTACTCTAGTTCAGTAAGGCGGGAAAACAAGAGATTTTTTTTTTATTACAGAGACAAGGAAAAAAAAACAGACAGTAAATGCTATAAATGCTGTAAATCGGCTAGCACACTTTAGTGTGTAGCCTACAGAAACAATTTGCAACAATTAGTAACTTAAAGTGCAATAAAAAGTGTAAAATGCAGAAATCACTTAAAGTAGCAGTAAAACAGGCGAAATGCAGTCGCTAGCTTAATAACAGTGGGAAAGCCACAAAAATACTTATATCTGGTAGAAAGTCACTCTTTTAGCTCTCTGCTGCTTGGATCACTCTGCAGGCCACCACGAGGATCTGTGCTGAGTTGGTACAAGCTGGAAAACGCGTGTTTAGCGTGTTTTATAGCAGGGGCTGAAAGGAGCTAGGAATTGGCCCAAAATGACCAATGGACTACTAGTTTCCGGCTGAAACTTCACCAAATCGGACAGAAAGGCTGCTCAGTGCTTCCCACTCCCACTGGTAAGCAAAGAAACTTCCCTCCTCCCTAATAAGGCAATGGATCAGTGACAGGAACTAAAAACAAAGCCCAGGGATCAGCAACTCTGAAACTGGACTACTCTAGTTCAGTAAGGCGGGAAAACAAGAGATTTTTCTGTTTTCTTATAGAGACAAGGAAAAAAACAGACAGTAAATGCTATAAATGCTGTAAATCGGCTAGCGACTTTAGTGTGTAGCCTACAGAAACAATTTGCAACAATTAGTAACTTAAAGTGCAATAAACAGTGTAAAATGCAGAAATCACTTAAAGTAGCAGTAAAACAGGCTAAATGCAGTCGCTAGCTTAATAACAGTGGGAAAGCCACAAAAATACTTATATCTGGTAGAAAGTCACTCTTTTAGCTCTCTGCTGCTTGGATCACTCTGCAGGCCACCACGAGGATCTGTGCTGAGTTGGTACAAGCTGGAAAATGCGTGTTTAGCGTGTTTTATAGCAGGGGGCTGAAAGGAGCTAGAACTGGCCCAAAACGACCAATGGACTACTAGTTTCTGGCTGAAACTTCACCAAATCGGACAAAAGGCCGCTCAGTGCTTCCCACTCCCACTGGTAAGCAAAGAAACTTCCCTCCTTCCTAATAAGGCAATGGATCAGTAACAGGAACTAAAAACAAAGCCCAGGGATCAGCAACTCTGAAACTGGACTACTCTAGTTCAGTAAGGCAGGAAAACAAGAGAATTTTTTTTTTACAGCGACAAGGAAAAAACAGACAGTAAATGCTATAAAACAATTCACATGCAGTGCAAGCTGGCACACTTGAGTATGTAGCAATATTAGTCCACACACAGTATGAAAAAATGTAATTAAATTAAAAGGACTAAAAGCAAGTGCAGAAAGGGTTTATTAGAGAGAATGCGGTAAAGAGAAGGGACTGGGGAGTGTCCTAGATCAAATCTACAGTGGGCGGGCACTGCAAAAGCCACCAAATTTAAACTACATCCAAGAACAGGGAGGGTGGGGAAGACAGTTTCAACAGAGCTAGATCTGAGAAATCAGTCCCCAAGTTATAACAACCACAATAAAATGAAGGAAATATACTTAAATCAGCTTATGTCCAGTTGATGTATGCAGACAAATCTCAGTAGCAGCAACTCTACTTAAAATGATTACCAGAGATGTAACCAACACAGGTTTTAAAGTTATCAGAAAACCCCCAAGCTAATTAACACTTAAAGGAATTTCAGTGCAGTTTAACAACTAGTGCAGAGCTTCAGACACACACACAAGACAGTTTCAACAGAGCTAGATCTGAGAAATCAGTCCCAAGTTATAACAACCACAATAAAATGAAGGAAATATACTTAAATCAGCTTATGTCCAGTTGATGTATGCAGACAAATCTCAGTAGCAGCAACTCTACTTAAAATGATTACCAGAGATGTAACCAACACAGGTTTTAAAGTTATCAGAAAACCCCCAAGCTAATTAACACTTAAAGGAATTTCAGTGCAGTTTAACAACTAGTGCAGAGCTTCAGACACACACACAAGACAGTTTCAACAGAGCTAGATCTGAGAAATCAGTCCCCAAGTTATAACAACCACAATAAAATGAAGGAAATATACTTAAATCAGCTTATGTCCAGTTGATGTATGCAGACAAATCTCAGTAGCAGCAACTCTACTTAAAATGATTACCAGAGATGTAACTAACACAGGTTTTAAAGTTATCAGAAAACCCCCTAAGCTAATTAACACTTAAAGGAATTTCAGTGCAGTTTAACAACTAGTGCAGAGCTTCAGACACACACACAAGACAGTTTCAACAGAGCTAGATCTGAGAAATCAGTCCCCAAGTTATAACAACCACAATAAAATGAAGGAAATATACTTAAATCAGCTTATGTCCAGTTGATGTATGCAGACAAATCTCAGTAGCAGCAACTCTACTTAAAATGATTACCAGAGATGTAACCAACACAGGTTTTAAAGTTATCAGAAAACCCCCAAGCTAATTAACACTTAAAGGAATTTCAGTGCAGTTTAACAACTAGTGCAGAGCTTCAGACACACACACAAGACAGTTTCAACAGAGCTAGATCTGAGAAATCAGTCCCCAAGTTATAACAACCACAATAAAATGAAGGAAATATACTTAAATCAGCTTATGTCCAGTTGATGTATGCAGACAAATCTCAGTAGCAGCAACTCTACTTAAAATGATTACCAGAGATGTAACCAACACAGGTTTTAAAGTTATCAGAAAACCCCCAAGCTAATTAACACTTAAAGGAATTTCAGTGCAGTTTAACAACTAGTGCAGAGCTTCAGACACACACACAAGACAGTTTCAACAGAGCTAGATCTGAGAAATCAGTCCCCAAGTTATAACAACCACAATAAAATGAAGGAAATATACTTAAATCAGCTTATGTCCAGTTGATGTATGCAGACAAATCTCAGTAGCAGCAACTCTACTTAAAATGATTACCAGAGATGTAACCAACACAGGTTTTAAAGTTATCAGAAAACCCCCCAAGCTAATTAACACTTAAAGGAATTTCAGTGCAGTTTAACAACTAGTGCAGAGCTTCAGACACACACACAAGACAGTTTCAACAGAGCTAGATCTGAGAAATCAGTCCCCAAGTTATAACAACCACAATAAAATGAAGGAAATATACTTAAATCAGCTTATGTCCAGTTGATGTATGCAGACAAATCTCAGTAGCAGCAACTCTACTTAAAATGATTACCAGAGATGTAACCAACACAGGTTTTAAAGTTATCAGAAAACCCCCAAGCTAATTAACACTTAAAGGAATTTCAGTGCAGTTTAACAACTAGTGCAGAGCTTCAGACACACACACAAGACAGTTTCAACAGAGCTAGATCTGAGAAATCAGTCCCCAAGTTATAACAACCACAATAAAATGAAGGAAATATACTTAAATCAGCTTATGTCCAGTTGATGTATGCAGACAAATCTCAGTAGCAGCAACTCTACTTAAAATGATTACCAGAGATGTAACCAACACAGGTTTTAAAGTTATCAGAAAACCCCCAAGCTAATTAACACTTAAAGGAATTTCAGTGCAGTTTAACAACTAGTGCAGAGCTTCAGACACACACACAAGACAGTTTCAACAGAGCTAGATCTGAGAAATCAGTCCCCAAGTTATAACAACCACAATAAAATGAAGGAAATATACTTAAATCAGCTTATGTCCAGTTGATGTATGCAGACAAATCTCAGTAGCAGCAACTCTACTTAAAATGATTACCAGAGATGTAACCAACACAGGTTTTAAAGTTATCAGAAAACCCCCCAAGCTAATTAACACTTAAAGGAATTTCAGTGCAGTTTAACAACTAGTGCAGAGCTTCAGACACACACACAAGACAGTTTCAACAGAGCTAGATCTGAGAAATCAGTCCCCAAGTTATAACAACCACAATAAAATGAAGGAAATATACTTAAATCAGCTTATGTCCAGTTGATGTATGCAGACAAATCTCAGTAGCAGCAACTCTACTTAGGCCTGTAATGAGCTCTTAAAATAATGTAATCATGTCCTTTATAAATGCAAAGGCAAAGTAGACTTCATACACCAAATAAAAATTAATTAAGTAATGGATTTTTACTGCACAGGCCCAGCAATTCCTAAGCTTCGACAGTACCAACATTTTGTAACAGTTGGTCCATTCTCCTACAAGGGTTGTAAACATCCTTGACCTTGTACTCAGAAACATGGGGGGGTGATGTTCCTCATCCAATGTAATGTTCTTGCTCATTAGATCTGACCATAAGGCAATATTTCTTGAAATAAAAATTAAACTCAGGGACTCAATAAAACCAAAAACCTTAAGGAACTATTCCAAATCTAACCTCTCTCTAATACATGACACCTAAGCTAAACTTGAAGCACCATCAAATCCAGTAAACACCACAGCATATGCTGAGCTATTTACAAAGTCTCTGTACAACTGTACTGATAGCTGCACAGAGCAGGCTGTGTCCACTCATATTAAGTATGAGACAAACTCAAAAGGCAAGGCACTCTAGTGGAATCACAATATCCGTCGGTTATAAAATAAAACAAAAAAATCCTGGCTAAGGATAGGATGAACAAAGCCCAACATACTAAAAAACCCTGAACTGTCTAAACAGGCAGCTAAAAGGGTTAATTAACACTTCAAATGATAAACTTGAAGAAAAAATCATTTCTCGGGCAAAGGACAACCACAAATATTTTTACAGCAATGTTCATAACCTCAAGGGAAATGCACAGCAATGTGCAGAGGTGATTATAAATGGCATCTCTCACACTGAATTGGGGGCTATTGCCAACCTTTTGGCTGATATGTTGCACAACTTTTAAGTAAGTGAGCATTTCTCCCCGGGCCTCCGCTGAAAACAGGCTCTGTGAACCCAGTCGGACTTTCCCAGTCAACAAATGTTAAATAAATAAAAAAATAAATAAATAAAGTGCATGGCATCTAGGATCAAAGAGGTCATTAGCACACTGTAATATTCCTTTATCAGACCAATCATAGAGTACAATGCACCCTTCAGTATATACCTGACCAAGCATATGCAGCAACTGGAGTGCCCTCAAAGGTTCCTTATAAAAACAATAAAAGGCGTAACAAATGTGCCTTACACACAGCACCATGAAGCCCTTTCCCTCTACTTAGTCGCCTATAGCTTGCTGAGGGGTGATCTATAGCTGGATTACAAGGCATCTGCAAACCCCAAACTTATGAATCTCCCGCATATTCTTAAGTCAAACAGTGGCAGAAATACATGGTCTAGGGACTTGAATTTTGTCTGTGACTTAAACAGAACATGCAGGAGAGACAGATATGTGTCCAAGAAACTACCCCTCCTATGGAAGAGGCTTTCCATCCATGTGAAGCTGACTTTGTCTATTACCCAATTTAAGCACAACCAAAACCAATGGATATGGATCAGGAAATTTACACCAGGCCTGGCACCCTTGTACTTTATGGACAGAGGTAGCTTATAAATGCCTAGCCCTCAATGTCCTATTTGGATACAGGATTTCATTATTCTTTCAGGAAAACTTGGCTAGGTTTAGAATGCCCCCCCGGATCCTTAGCACAGTAACAATCTATCAGTCTTGGAATCTATTAAAATAATTTCCTTGTCCCCTAAGCTGTGCAGCTTTCAAGCCTTTCTTTCTTTAAAATTTGTATCTCAATACATGTAGAACACAAAATGCATTTCATATGTTGAGACTTGTCAGAAATATTGCTAAACACTGCATTAAACTGGATAAACAAACATATACAAACCTCCAATATAGACACCAAGCTCTTTTGGTCATTATTAAACAAACTAATACATCCTGGCTAAACTACCACTCCATCTCCTTTCACTTCTAGCACCAGTGACAATACTATCTCAGTCCAAACTCCTACTTTATACAGACAGTACTATATCTGAATAATAACAGTAAGAAGTCACCTCTCTCTGTCTCTCACCACATCCTGTCCTCTTCAGTCACATTCATTCTCCTTTCTCAAAGTCATCAATTCTGCTATAAGAAAATGTCTACTGAAACTAAAACCAAAGCTGCTGACCCACATTTAACAGAATACCTAAAAACAGCAGTTGATGCCGCAACTTTCCCTGTATCCATAACGATAAACCAGTTTATATATCTTTGAGATATCCCCCATCCATCTGGAAAAAAACTACTACAAAATATCACACATCAACAGACTTTTCCAACTATAGACCTTTTTTCACCCTATTTTCTCTGTCAGAAGTGCTATAAAATGCATCCACTCACAACTTGCGCAGTATATAGACTTTAACAACCTTTGCTCCTAAAACCAGCATAGTCCTACTGCTGACCCCAACTTCGCCAATATCATAAACAAATATAGGAATGACGGTAACCTGGTATCTTCACTATTTTTACATTTATCAAAAACATTTGACACTGCATCCCATTAACATATTACTGAACTTTTTTTTCTTGGCCTCACCCAGCCTTCTGCCTTATGATTCAATACCTATCTGACTGACAGGCAGTAAACAGTCAGAAACAAAATCTGTCTTCCCTTCTACCAGTCACTGTTGGAGTCCCATAAAGGGTCAATATTATGTCCCCTCTTATTCAACATTTTTATAAACAAATTACATACTGCCACCTACCTCACTAGCATAGTTCAATATGCTGATTACTCAGTCCTTATTTGTGCGGCCCCATCCCTACCAATACTTCAGGACAGCTCCCAAAATGTTTTAACTGCTAGAGAAACTTGGCTAAAAGATACAAATCTACTTTTGAAAACCTAAAAAAAAAAAAAAAAAATTGAAAGACAATCTTTTAAAATAACCTCATCCAAAAACACAAAAATGAAACTTTAACCTAAACAAAGCTTTTGGGCATCCACATTGACAAAAAACTGAAATCTAACAGATGCATATTGCAAGCCACTAAAAACATACCAGAAACTCAGCTTCCTCTGTAGACCCAAGCCCCAAGCACTAGCTGAAAGATGGTGCAAGACAAACACTAACATCTACCTGCCTTCTTTCATCTCTTGCCTCATCTATTCTTACACGTAAAGCTAAACTCTCCACCTGTTATAATGAAGTAGTTACATTTCCTGCCAAAAGACTATGTGAAGCAAATGAACCAGCTTGAACAACTCAACTATTTAACATTCTATTACTGTACAGAATTTTTTACATGCACCAGAAAAATGTCCATCACTAAAAGAGACCCTGTAGCACTACTCTCCAGTAAAAGACCTTCAGTCAATCAATAATTACAATAGTTTAAGAACTCAATTACTACTTTTAAGAGTTACCCTGAAATTGAGTTACTTCTTACTTTACTGACTAAATGCAAGTAGCAACTGTCACTATCTCTTTATTTACAAAGGAACATAATAAAGAGTATACTTACTTTAGTTCTGCACCTTCACTCTGTTCTTCTTCTAACTTCTTTTCTTTCTTCTTCTTTCTTGTTCTGTTCTTCCTTCAGGCTAGCACAGGCTGCACAGCACAGCTGACAAAATATTACCACCCAAATAAAAAAAAAATTAAAATCCAATGCCAAATTAAATTATTAATAAAATCGGTCCTTAATCACAGTCATGAATCAATCCACAAGCCCACAACTGACTATCTGATTGATTCTCGCTCTTTTCCCAGCACAATAAGCCTGGGAAGAGAGCGACAACCAATCAGCAGAATTTAGCCCAGCAAGCACGTCATGACGTGCCTGCGGACGTCGCAGTCCAAGCCCCTTCCAATTCTATGCGGCTTGGAACCGCATAGACTTCTGGGCATCACAATGATGCCTTAATTACTCCACCGGACCGCAATAAAAACAAACAAAAAAATCTATTTAAAACCGCTGCAACTCGAGGAGGTTAAAGTGCATCTTGTACTTCAGTCATGGACTCAATTCGCATTTAAACAAAAAAAAAAAAAACATCTGCTACTGTCACACAAGAAAGGTATTTTTTTTTTACATTTTCTTCTTTTTAGCTGAGGGGGCGGCAGTCCGATGCCACGAGCCGCCCCTGTAGCTGTCATTACTTTAACTGTTCCTGTCTTTCTTAACAGTAATGGGTAAAATACAATGGCACTTTATCACATCACAGCAGATGTAGAAATGTAGAAAGGGTGCTGGACAACTACTTTACCATCTGCAACCAGTTGCGTTCCGTTTAGACTTGGAAAATCAGTATGGCAGCTTGCTGTACTGAATGTGATTAGGTGCCAAGTGGTACAACAATAGGCCAATAGTCTATTAAGAAGCAACTAAAGAAAAGCAAACTGGAAAAGTAGGAATTTTGAAAGAGATAATACAACATTTTGCCTTATGTAAAAAAAGGAACAGACCTAACACACCCACACAAACTTACAATAATTCTGTATTTTACAATATCCACATCTTGTACACAGACAACCTATAACCTTCTCCCTTCCAAAAAATAAAGACAAAATGCATTTTAAAACTGGACATAGTCTCTGTCTAAGACTGACATGCCAATATCACATGTAAGTCAGAGAATAATGAAAGTAGATACATCTGCCTTATGTGCAGTCTAAACAAGTAAAAATCTGAGGACTATTCCCTATGCATGTAACTGTCATGCTATAAATTTAGTCGTTGACCTCTTTAATCACATTATATTGCCATGCACAGCCGTCATCCATTATCTGCAGTCCAGATACTAGTACCCTCTACATATAGAGACAAACATTTATCATTTCTTCTTTGCTACCGAAACAACATTTTAAATAGGAAACTTTGCGGCCAGAGTTACTTTGCAACACTGATTTGTCCCTATAACAAAGGCTGCGTTAACATTAGCCTGCCTGGATCCCAAGATTTGTTGCTGTTATCAGAGTAGGAGAAGAGGGATTATTCTGTAAAGAAGTACATAGTACTCTGAAGAAAGTTAAATAACATCAAAGTTATTGCTATTTTTAGAAGCAGTAATATAAACATTTGGTCTATTAGCTAATTAAGATTCCAAAATTCAATGTTCAGAAGAATAAATCTGATGGCTGACTTCTCAGCATCTACCTTTACGCTGGAGTTCATGTGCTGTTAAAAGGACCATAAACAAACATATACAAATCTTCTCCACAAGTGTTATGTAACCTTGTTTATACAAAACAGATATAAAGAAACAAACTTCTGTCTAACAATTCTTCCAAAGATTCAATTTCTTGGAACAGTATCAAATAACATGCAATCAGACATAACACACACTCAATATTTTATCATTTTAAGCAAAATGGCTTAAAGAATTAAAAGAAAAATGAAGCTAATTATGTTATACATGTTATTATAGAAGTAAATATTAATGTATCTAACTCGGTTCTTTTAACTTAAAACTTTGTACAATACAGTATAACTCGATAGCCTCAACTGGGATGAGACCTGCCAACCATTCCAAAAGAGAAAAACAATGCACTAACAAGTGGGAGAGTTTTTTTCAATACGGATTGCTTTTTGGATCCATACTGGGTTGGAACACTTATTCTGGCTTAAAGTAACAACTATTACTGATTCATGGTCTGGTAATTTTTGATTACTTTTTGCAATAAAAGCAAAGGCATATTTTAGGAAGGCAAATACTCATTTTATTATATTCTTTCACTGTTTAAATCTTGCCAAATTAATTCAAAGGGAAGGGAAATGCTTCTAACTCAAATACATGTCTCAGGTTGCTTAGGAACGGAGCTATGATTACTACTACTACTATTAATATTATTATTATCATTTAAAAGGACCTTGGCAGTACCGGTATTTTTCTCCCAATTCATCTCCACTGCTGTATACGAAGATATGTTTGAAAGTTTAGTGCACACATGCATAAGGAGTGCTTAAAATTGAACCACCATCATCTTCCCACTACATTAAAATTACAGTGATAAGAAATAAGCACCAATTCAAAATCAGACACAATTCAGAAACAATCTAGAAGATGGAATTGTTTTGACAAAAGTCCTTCAGAGTAATTTTTCCTTAGGAATCCTGATAAACTGTTACAAAGGAAAGTGTTTATACAGAATGAACTGTTGAGTTGCTCAGGGTAACCAAAACTGCAACAAGTGGCATCACTTTGGGACATATTCTGCAAGGCCCATACAGGACACAGTCTTTGGCTGCACTTTCTTGAAGTACAGTGCTACCACATCAGCCTGAAGCATTCCAGAGTGAAACAATAAATGCAGTCTATACCTACAGCTGTAAATAAGAAGGAACTTAGCAGGGTGTGTCAGCTATCACAGTTTAGGGTGAAACAGTGTAGGAAAGATAATGCTATATGATGAGTATATGATATAATACATGGGTCTACTGCATTTCATGGAAAGTGCATTTCACTGAAAATGAAATCACTAGAGCCACTTCAAAGCTCACTTCACTGAAAACTCATTTGATTTAAACTCATTTTGTTGAAAGTTATATATAGCCTTTTCCCCACTGTAGTGCGATCCTGGAGTTAGTGCACATATAGTAAGGGGGTGTGGGGGGCACAACTCCCCACATTGGGGGGTGTGGGGGGTGAACCCCCCCCCCTACATACTTTGGTTCTATATTGCCTTCTGGAAACAGTTATTCATTACACTTGTAGGTATCCATGTGCATAGTTTAAAACGTTTATAATTTGTGGGGGGGCTTGCTTTATATAATAACTCCAAGATTGCACTACAGTGGGGAAAAGGCCATATATCACTTTCAACGAAATGAGTTTCAGTCAAATGAGTTTTCAGTGAAGTGAGCTTTCAATGAAGTGGTCGTACTGATTTCATTTTCAGTGAAATGCACTTTCCAAGAAATGCAGTAGACCCATATATATCTATATCTATATCTATATATATATATATATATATATATATATATATATATATATATATATATATATATATAACACCACTAAAAGGCAACACAAAAACGGTGGCATTTCTTTTCTAATTGAGGGCTCTTTAGTCTAAGAAGTTGATCAGCTAATATAATGAAAATAAAAGGATATATTAGATATCAGAATAGCAGTCACTATATCACTAATACACTTCAACATCTGCAGTAATAGCACACTGGGAAAATATTGTGTGGCATGGGACTTCTCACTAGGACAGCAAGAGATGGGGTGAGTTTCATGAGCATGGTGTGGGCCTTACTCGAAACAGACACCATTAGGTTACATGAGACCTGATGCACCAAAATGTCCTTGACTGGCTGGAAAATAGGGCCACATACAAGGACAACGTGTGAATGGAAATATTTATTTGTAATTACTGTAAGAATGGATCAGTGATAAAAGGTCTGGTTCCAGCAACAATAACGAATGATGTAACAAATTTTAGGACTGTTCAAGTCACAAAAAATCTTTCCTAGGCTGATTACCCCCCCAATAAATCATTGCCAATGTACAGCAACAGAGTTTGAAGTCAAACAAAAGGCACATAAGGAGAAAGAGGACAGGAAGGAGGAGTTCTGTATACTTCCTGCAGTCAGAGACCTTCTCATGTATCCAGCACTATTGTGAGTACTTGCACTTTCTCCATTTCTAAAGAGGTCTGAGGGGGCAGCTGTTGTGCAGGAATAATCCCTTAACAACCATGGGTCAAGAAGACCAGAACCTAGAAGTTATGTTAAAATCTAGCATTTGGAAAAAGTGTTCAGGGATGAGCAAGTAGCAGCCAACCAGTTGTTGAACCCATAACAGAAGAAAGCTGTGGATGTGGAGAGAGCACTAGAGGAATTAGGATCAGAGAACTATTTCAGAGTCTTTTATTTGTCATAACAGAAGACGATTATTTAGAAAGCCACCTGGACAGACACTGCTTAATAACCTTTTTTTTTTTTTTTTTTTTTTTTTTACTTTGCATCCTTTGACAAAGAAAACAGGCTGCTAATCATGTGTCCTTATGATTATGGCCTTGACTAGATACTATAACCGCCACTGACGTACATCCATGCAGTGAAGAAATATATTCTCCTTGGTCAGATTACTAGGACATTACTACTAACAATGAACCATCTAATCTGAACAAGCCCCTGCATCTACATCAAACACAAATGGAAAGCTAGTACACACTGGGACCATTTATTCATGAATGACATCATACAGAGAGGTCATGGATGTAAATCAGTTATGTGCCTGGCTGTACAAATAATGTATTTCAAGATAACATTTAAATTTACTAAAGCAGCAGTCTCAAAGCGAAAAAAAGTTTTATTTTTTTTTCATAAAATACATGTTCCAGGGGGAAGACAGAGCTCTGAACAGTTACTGAAGAAGAAATGTAATAAAAGTTTAAAGTCAAAAATTGACCTACATTAAAGTCAGAAAATGTTATGGACATATATCAAAGACCCACATCAAACACCTCATAATTTTCTTCTTTGGAGAGATGCACTAGTTTTAGAAACGGCTTTAGACATTTTTAGTTTTCCTGATGAATTACCAAGTGGTTTGCCAGTATTTCTGTGCCTGTGCTGAGCATAAAGCATGCCGTTTGGGCAGGCTGTTCAAAATCTACATCACTGTCAGAAATAGGATGGGAGATAAAAAGCTGAAGGCAGGAGTCCTGCAAAAAATAAAAAAGGTTGGAGGCACAAACTCTACTTGTAGAAATGATCACAACTGCTATACAGCATCTGCATGGTACAGTGTGGCTACACTGTTTTTAAACAGCCAACGCATTAAATATCAGACAGACTGCGGAGGTTTGCATGGTCTCTAAAAAAGCGTGTGATTTGAAACCTGGTGATATGCATACTCTCTCTTGCATTACAGCAAAGACAACAAAATTGGAAGCAAGTCCCAAGAGCATGGTGTCCTGTGAAAAGCCTTTGAAGTCTGTGCCTTCTAAGATAATCTGACAAAGTAAGTAACTTGCTCTGTACCAGAAATTTTAATATTAAAGTCTAGATGCAGCCTTTAGTGATATTCTGGAACATCTTATCACTGAAACCTAATATGCAAGGATGTTATGGTATAGCATTTACCTCAGAGTTTTGTTTTGATTCTGACAAGGGAAACCTTTTAATACTAATTAGTCAAATGTCTGACTTCTTGCTGAAAAGCGGAGTTATGCTTAAAATGACTGATACCAATGTGCAGTGCTTGCAGTCTGAAGAAAGTCATGAGAAGGATTAGTATAAAATGATGCAATGTAGTTTATGCAAGATGAAATTATATAATTTCAAGTACAGTCTAAAAACTGAATACATGCATGCTGAATGAAGATGAGCTTAGTGTTAGATATTATGAATATAAGGCTGAAATTAATTCTGTTGAAAATATGCTGAAAGAAAAAGCTTGCTTAAATGCAGAAACAGAGTTTAGTAATATGTGATCAGCAACCATACTAAATGACTGTGGCTTAAAAAAATAAGGAACTTGCTTATGAGTGTATTACACACATCAAGAAAACTGACTTCTTACAGACATGACAAGAATGTAATCTGCTTTCACTGGACAACAGGACATGTTTTTCTAAGAAAGTTTAAAAATGTGCTTTTCTAATCCACAAGGCGTTTCCTTGAAGACAGTTTACTTATCAGCATTTGCACAAGAACAGATGTGTTAGCATTTGCGTCATCAAGGCAGTATCTTTCCAAAACCAAGAGGGTGTGTGTTTAACTAAAATATGTATAAAAAGTCTGTATTAAATCTAGTTATGTTAGAGGTATGGTAGGGACACAAGTCCTGAGGTAAATGTTATATCTCTCACATCATCTGTACTATATGAGAAGTAAAGTTGGAACAGTACTTTTAAGCTGCAACGTTTGTCCAGTTTGGTTTATTATAAAAAGTTATTGGTTACTGCTCTCTAAAGTTGATGCTGCAAAGTATATTCTCTCATCAGTGTATATTCTGCAAGTTTCTGTATGCGACAGACTGTGAATGCAAATATAACTAGACTTTGCATTTTAGCAGAATCCAGCCAGCAAATCCCACAGCAAGAGCAAGCAGTAAGCAGAGCCAAATATTTTTTCAATAGCGACCCAGCTGAGTGTCTAGAGCCATATAATTTTTCACTTAGGTTGTTCTTACTGGGGAAAAAAGCATAAGGACTCTGTTCAGAAACAAGAGTGGACAGGAAAGAAGGTTGCACCACAGGAAAAAGTGAATGTTAGCATGTTTTACAATGTACAGAACGATGCAACTTCTGTTTTTCAAAAAAAAAAATCAATTATAAGTTGTAAGGACTAATTATTATCCAGCTAGAGTTACTCTATGAAAGAAATTCACTGTTTTAAAAGAAAAATATTAAAAGTGGAAAAACAGAGAGTGGGGTGAATAATAATGCTACTAAAAAAAATACTCAAAGTTACTGGGAGGGATACAAATTAGTAAATCCAGCAGCTACTAAAAGACAAAGTAATCCAAATTCAGGCACAGAGATAAGCTTTCATGGTAACGGTGCAGATGCAGGAAAATATACTCAGCAATAGTGACCTGCAGGAAGATTGTGTAGGGCATCAGTGCAGATGCAGGGATATACATGCAGCAGTAATGACCTGCAAGAAGATTCTGTAGGACAATGGTGCAGTTGCGGGGAACTACACGCAGCAGTAGTGTACTACAGAATCTTCCCATAGGTGACTACTGCAGATACACCTAGTTCATCTGCAGGGAGTACATGCAGCAGTAGTGACCTGCAGGAAGACTGTGCAGGACTATGGTGCAGTTCCAGGGAAGTACATGCAGCAGTAGTGACCTGCAGGAAGACTGTGCAAGACTATGGTGCAGCTACATGGGAGTACATGGAGCAGTAGTGACCTGCAGAAAGACTGTGTAGTACTATGGTGCAGCTGAAGGGAAGTACACACAGCAGTAGTTCCCATCGGTTGAGCAAGAGCCACAAGGGTACCACAGTCCTATGTGCACACTTGCTGTAAGAGAATGAAATAAAGTTTTAGATTGCCCTACATGGTCGTGAGGATCGTGTGCTGATCTACTTTTTGACCCAATGATGCATATATGAAGAGAAGATACTTGTGGAAGGCAGTACGGGAAGTATTATTAAGGTAGGGGGCTTGAGTGAGAATAAATAAATAAAAAAGGTAGGAGGACAGAGAAGGTAGTAGGGCCAAAGAGACAAACATATTACTTACATAAGACTGCAAAGGAATGTGGTGACACAATCAGGGATGTGGAAGACAATGCACCCTACAGTAATAATGACATGCCTATACATGACCTCCAGGGGACTTGAATCCTCAACCCTTTCCATTTACACTGTATGAAGACCTTTATTTACAGGCTGAGTTATAGGAGTAGTCGCACTAAAAGCATCAGATTTATCATATGTTGTATTCACAGAATGTCAACCAATGACAAACAGATCAGTGCATATCCGATAGCAGTGAGAGTGATGATGCAGCATGTTTGTGATTACCTATGAGAGTGCATGTCCCATATGATTGAATGCTTGGAGACTCAGTCACACACTATAATGCACAATGTCTTCTCTGGCTCACATGCCAGGGTGAGGGTTCTTCCATGGAGCTGGTCATCTGCTGCCTCCACAGATGTTAGCCATTGTAGCATGAATGTTGTGGCCTGGATGACTGAGACCCCATTCTTGCAATACAAACATTTTCACAGCAACATCTCCTGTGGAGGTATCTACTTTCAGAAGAGGATCTCCTTGTGGTCATGGTTGTTGTCACTACAGAAAATCTGAAAGCAGACATCACTCAACATCATGCAGTACAATATCTATTCAGGGTCATGATACAGCCAGTGCAACTCCTGGTAGAAAGTACAGTTGTGTACACTCACCATAAATGTAGATGTTTAAGTGTATTCACTGTTGCAGTCATCACATTTGGGTTATCTGTTGGCAGTAGCCCTCAGTCGGCCTGATTATCAAAGTCTTGGGTCCTGTCTCGGTTGCTGTCTCATCTTCCGTGACGTCAGGTAGTCAGGGGCATAAAGCATGCAGCTGACACCCTTACATCAGTTTTTCTTGCCCCAGATGTCAGGTGCCCCCCTTAATGGGAAGCAATTAAAAAATATATATATATATACAGCCAACAAAAAAGCAAATACACCAAAAAGCTTTTAAGTATAGTAAAGGAAAATAAAGGTATAGCCAAAAGAAATCAGGGGGCTGGAGGGAGGGTAAACAGGACTGCAACAGTGAGTACACTCTAACATCTACATTTTTGGTAAGTGTACACAAAATGTACTATGTTCTTCAAGTTTCACTAATGCAGTCATCACATTTGGGTAGATTCCCAAAGCTAAGGATGGGAGGAGGAATTTAGATAGCATTAGGACCAGCTATAAGGCCCTGCAAGATTGCAGTGGCAAAGCCAGCTCTGGATCTAGAGAAAATTGGCAAATGGTAATGCTTGGTGAAAGTAAGTGCATAATTCCAGGTAGCAGCTTCTAGGATGTCTCTGGTAGGGACACTTCTGAGAAAGGCTGTAGAGGTAGATGTAGCCCTGGTTGAATGGGGTCTACTCCCCTGTAGGATACATTTTCCATGCTGCTTATAGCAGAAATGAATGCAATGGCCTATTCATTTAGAAATGGTTTGCTTTGAAATAGCCTTCCCCTCTGCCCCTGCAGCAAATGCCACCAGCAGTTGCTCAGATTTCCTTTGAGGTTTAGTCCTATCCAAGTAAAATCTAAGTTGTCTGTGCACATCTAAGGAGTGCAGTATCCCATTCCCCTTTGTTCTGTGGATTAGAAAAGAATGTTGGCAAATGAATGGACTGATTAAGAGCCACACTGGATACCAACTTGGGCATGAAAGAGGGATTGGTCCTGAGGCACACCCTGTCCGCATGAAAGATGATGAGAGGCTCCACTGCCGTAAGGGCCTGTAATTCAGATAACCTTCTTGCTGTAGTGATTGCTAAATGTTTTCCAAGAAAGCAATTTTAACTCTGCACTTGCAGCTGGCTCAAAAAGAGGAAGAGTGAGTTTTTCCAATACAAAGTTAAAGGTCCCAGGTTGGAGTTGGGGCTCTCCTGGGTGCTCTTAAGTTTTTGGCCCCTCTGAGGAACTGCTTGACCAGTGGATGAGAGAAGAGGGGTGGTTCTGTGTTGTAATGAGCGGAAATGGCTGAGGCGTGAATTTTGATGGAGGAAAAAGAAACGCCCTTGTGAAGCATCTCAGTTAAGTATTGAAGAATCTGAGGTAAGTTGGGTGCTGTTGTGCCCATCCCTTGAGTTTGGTTCCAGGCACAGAATCTTTTCTATTTTTCAGCATAAGATTTTCTAGTACTAGGCCTCCTTGCCTCCAAAATGACATCCAACACTTGTTTACTGAGGGATGGTAACTGAGAGATTTGGTAATTAGCCAGGCTGCCAGGTTCAGGGTTTGAAGCCGGGGGTGCAGAATCTGGCTCTCCTGCTGCGACAGCAAGGTAGGGGTCTGAGGCAGGTGCCATGGAGCCAGCAGTGCACAAGAGGGGGTACCAATGTTGGCGTGGCCAGTCTGGTGCAATCAGTATCGTCCTTGGTTTATCCTGTTCGATCTTTAGTAGTACTTTGGAGAGGAGAGGCAGAAGGGGAAATACATAAACTGATAGATTTTTCCAGCTGAAGGACAGAGCATCCACTTTCCAAGCTTGTTTGTGGGGAGTCCTTGTGCAGAATTTGTCCAATTGGTAGTTCTGGGGGGAGGCAAAAAGGTCTATATCTGGGCTCCCCCACTTGTTTATCAACATGTTGACAGTCTCTGGTTCCAGTTTCCACTCGTGTGGGTCCATGAGATTTTTGCTTAGTTCGTTTGCTAGTGTATTTAGTTTTCCTGGCAGGAATTGAGCCTGTAGATGTACTTGGTAGCTCAAGGTGGTGTTCCACTGAGCCATGGCTAGTCTGCAGAGGGGGTAAGAATGGGTACCCCCCTGCTTGTTTATGTACCACATAATAGTGGTGTTGTCCATCTTTACCATTAATTGTCCTGGAAGAATGTGGTCCGTGAAGGCTGTCAGAGTGTTCTGTACTGCTAACATTTCATTTTGATTGATATGCAGGTGCATTTGACTTGGGTTCCATTTGCCCTGAATACACTTCCCTGCCAGGTGAGCCCCCCATGCATAGTCGGATGCGTTTGTTGTTAGGGTTTGGACGGCAGGGGGTAGAGTGAATGGTAGTCCCTTGTTTTGGTGGCAGGCCTCTGCCCACCAAAGGAACTCTAACCGTAGGCAAGGTATGATAGGAATCATTGCTTTTAGATCCTGAGAACGTTGACACCATAGGCTTTTTAGATACCATTGTAGTTTCCTCATATGTAGTCTTGCATATGGAATTAGTAGAATGCAGGAGGCCATGAACCCAAAGGCTTGCAGTATTTGCCTTGCAGATAGCAGGGTCTTTGTGGCCATTAGTTTGAAGTAAGTTGTCAAAAATTTGTTTCTCTGGTGTGAGGAAAGCCATCTGGGAAGTTGTGTTGAAGCTTGCTTCCAGGAATATAATTTGTTGAAGCTTGCACCCAGGAATATAATTTGCTGACAGGGTACCAGATGTGATTTCTGTTCGTTTATGGTGTACCCCAGACAAGTTAGCACCTTTTGTACAAATGCCAGATGATTCAAAAGTATGTCCTGACTTTCTGCCTGAATTAGACAATCATCCAGGTATTGGTACATTTGAATATTTCTTTGCCTGCAAAATGCAATGGCTGGAGCTAGGCACTTTGTGAATACCCTGGGTGCAGTAGATAAGCCAAAGGGCAGTGCAGAGAACTGATAGTGCATGTAGCCTGCTTTGAAGCATAGGTATCTTCTGCAAGATTCCCTGATTGGGATGTGCAGGTAGGCTTCCTTTAAATCCAGTGTTGCCAACCAGGCATCTTTGCCTAGCATAGGGAGAAACTGGTGAAGAGTTAGCACCTTGAATTTTGGAATCACCAAAAATGTGTTTAAGATAGAAAGGTCCAGGACAGGACGCCATGAATTGATTTTCTGGGTACCAGGAAAAGTCTTGAGTAGAAACCTTGTCCCTTTTCCTCTTCTGGTACAGTTTGAATAGCAGAGACAGAGTACTTGCTTTTGAACCTCTGCCCACTGATTTGGGGGTAGATTTGGCCAACTGTTTGGGGTTGGTAACGTGTAAAAGTGAAATTTGTATCCTTGAGAAACTATATTTAAAACCCACTTGTCCTGGGTAATGAGTTCCCAGTTTTTTGCCTGCAGAGCAATCTTTCTCCCTAAAGGAGCAGTCAGTTGAGAAGTGCTTGGAAGTTTTAAAGTGAAGTCATTGAGACACCTTATCATGGGGGGGGGGGGGGGAGTCTTACAACTCCCTGATTTGAAAGTGGGAGCTCCCCCCCCCGCTGCTTAGTCCTGTGTGTACTCTGGGACTGAAGCCTGGGTGTTCTGCTGGTTCTGGGTTTGGACTGAGAAGGACTGGAAGTGGCAGGAAAGGACCAATTCTTAGAAGGCCAATGCCTACTAAATCTTGGGGGCTGTACAGTTTGCACAGATTTAGCCTTTTCCTCCATCTTTTAAGAACTTCTTCTGCTTTGTTGCCAAACAGATGGTCCTGGTTTAAGGGAGCATCTAGCAATTTAGCTTTAATATGATCTGGCAAAGATTGCTCCTTAAGCCAAGCATGCATTCTAAGTACAGACCCGTGACAGCAGCTCTGCAAGATGCCTCTAGTGAATCAAAACCACATTGCAAAGTATGTTTTCCAACCTGTTCAGCAGAATGCAATAAATCCTGTAAATCCTTATTTTCAGCACAGTCAGGAATCAACATAATTTTCTGTTTAAGCACTCTAATAACATGTTGGTGATACATTAACATATGAAACTGGCAGTTTAAGGCCCTAATGGCCAAAGTTGCAGAAGTGTATACCTTCTTACCCCATCTATCCAGTGCCCTGGAGTCTCTATCAGAAGGGGTAGGCTTTTTGGCAGAAGTAGCTTTAATGCCCTTAGGTCCCTGTGAAATGGTCTCAGGATCCGCAGTAGGATTTTTAAAAAGGAACTTGCGAGAGTCAGGAACTCTGTAATATCTATCAGGTTTTCTGGAAGCAGGAGGTAAAGAGTCAGTGGCCAAGATAGATTCCAAAAAGGCATCGTCAACAATGTCTAGTATAGGAGGGATAGCTAAAGGCCTGTGTTGAGGCAGGAGTAAGAAATCCTTAAGCCTCTTTGTAGAATCAGAATAATCCTGGCGTTCCCTAAGAGTATGCAAGGTTTCACCACAAGAGAAATCCTCTGGGGGGGGGGGGGGGAGGGAGCAGAGGGAATAGAGTCCTCTACATCAGAATCCTCATAGGTAGATAAGGGTAAATCCTGATCATCAGAGGAAACAGAAATTTCAGAATCCTAGTCGAAGTATCATAAGCAAATTCAGTCCTAGGTCTCTCAGAAGGGGAAGGTTGGCTTCCCCTGATTAAAGTAATAAGGTCTTCAGCCATTCTTATTTGTTTTTTAGGCATAGAGGCCTGACCATGCAGTCTGGGCAGTTTTGTAGGCATTGTTCGAGTTTTAGGCCTTGAAGAAGATGGCATCGGTTTAATATGCAAGTCAGTAGGCCTGAATGCACCCTCAGAAGCTGGTGCCTGTGCAGCGGCTCCGGACCCATCCAAGGTAGAGACATCCGCAGGTTCCACAGCTGAAGCATCTCATGGCATACTGGACTCTGAATGGGTCTCAGTAGAGGCCTGCGAATCTGAAATAGTGGGTATCAGGGACTGAGTACCAGCGAACTGGCGACTGACTTAGGAGAAGCGTCATCGGCAGCTTTGGACCTAGGTGGCCTGTCTCTGTCTTTATCTTTGCATTTTTTTCGGAATGTCAGTAGTCGGATGGCTTACCGAAGACATATCTGGATAATTGAACAGAGTACCAAAATATTTAGTAGAATAAATATACCGACGATGGATAGTTCGTTGCTTAAATAAGGCATAAAACCAACAGTGAGGTACGTTGTGGCCAGGGCCTAGGCAAGGAATACAGTACAAATGAAAATCTTTATGAGGTATTTGCTTTCCACAAGAAATACAATTATTGACTTTTACTGACATCAGTTTAGAGCAAGAAAAAGTTTCAACGGGGTACTTAGCTTTAGTTGAAGACTTCGGTTCTGAAACGCAAAAATAAAAATTTCAGGAGTCTGACGACCAGCACTTATGAACTGCTTCTGCTTCGGGCACTGCACGGCAAGAAAGACTGATGTAATGGCATTGGCTGCATGCTTTATACCCCTGACAACCTGACATCACGGAAGATGGAACAGCAACCGACACAGGTCCCAAGACTTTGATAATCAGGCTGACTGAGGGCTACTGCAAGCAGATAACCCAAATGTGATGACTGCAACAGTGAAACACGAAGAACATCTCCCATGCAAGGGTGGAATGGTGGTTCTCATCTGGCTCATGTCGTTGCTCTAATGACAGTGCCCAGACTGGAAAGCAGAGATGGATCATGATACAGAGAACCAGTTCCAGGAAGAAGTGCATATAGCTGGCCAGGCATGAGATGTAGCCCCTGTTTTTATATGGGGGGGGGTAACATTAGATTGCAGCCATTAAAGAGTTGCAACTGTGTACATCACCTACCACCCTAGACAGAGTTAAGCCTATAAAGAAGAAAAAATGTTTCATAGCAGTCTAGAACATGAAGCACACTCATGGCTGTCTGGATGATGGCTTCTTCCCTCGATGTAGTGTGTCTGATTGAGAAAAGGCTTGTTTTTTGCTAGAACCTACCAGATCTAAAACTTAGTAGTGGGGATTTAATTGTTCTAAATGGGGTAACATTTAAAATATTTAGCTCAGGTGACGTGTTTGACAAATACATAGAATACAGCATTAAAATATACATTACAAGAACATTTATTTTTAGTGGGAGAAAGTCCAAGCATTGATCACATATCCGTAATCAATGTACACATTCATAAACAAACAGATGTTACATGTTCAAGAGGGGAGACCAAGTGCTGCATTATTTTGTCTAGGCTTGTAGTAAGCTGCTAAGCTAAAGCTGATTGCCCAAGTACATTTCACGAAGCAGGCTTAAAATGGTTAATACCATACATACACAGACGCACGCACATAACACACACTCCCAACACTGGAACATATGAACACACTTCTGCCTACTCATTTACAAATTGCTCCTAATTGTGCATTTCATCTTTTCACCTGCCTTCCTTTTGTTATCTTTCTCACCTTTTATTTGCAAACACAGACACACAAACAAACACACTTGCCATAATTCATAAACAAATATACCTTCTAGCTTTTTGCTCCAGAATTGTGGACAAAGCCAAAGACAATGGAAGTACAAAGAATCAAAATCAGTGACAATGATTACATATTACATTAATTTGCTTAAAAGGTTGACAAACAGGTTTTAAATCAACATGCATTTTCTGAACAATAAGAAGTGTGGAGTTCTAATGTATGGCATTGCTGTCCAGCTACAATCCTCAAGGATTTAGCAGGAAATCAAAAAAAATGTATGAGGGACATGGCAAAAATACAAGGCAAAGTTGAGGACAACTGATAGGTATTTCACACACATGCACAGATATGTGCACTCAGGATACATTGCTAAATACATTTTTGCTCAGATTTAAACTAAATTAGAAAAGGTTCAGTACTACTACCCACCTTATCTAAGTCTATACCCTCTTTCACCTTCATTCCATGGAATTAAGTCTTTCTTTGATACAAATGTCAGACTACACTTAATGATCGTAAGATGGGTGGATCAGGTAATGCTGACAGCACATCCATATTACTTTGGCTGAAGACTATTTTCGAATGACTTCAACTGCCTCCTTAAGCAGATTTAGGCAGGTATAACATCAGCAGCAGCATCATGGTCATGTTATGCTCATATGCAAACTTTTTTTTTCCCCTGGACGGTCATAGTTTAAATGTTCAATCGTGTTGAAATGCATTATTTTATTAAAAGTTTAGAAAATGCTTTTATAATGTCAGTAACCATTACCCTCAGTACTGGTATCTTATTTTACCTTTTGTGCTGAATGTAACATGACTCTCAAGTATTTTGTCTAGCTAGATGATCCGATCCGGGCAACAGTATAACCAAATCTCTCTACGGAACACATTTAAGACTGTACATCTAGCTCTGTTCATGAAAGAAAAGCTCTCTGTGAATTGTAAGTCTGTAAGTATGAATGGCTGGGGGACTTTGAGGAAAAGTTGAAGAGATGGAGGAAGAAACTGAATTAAACTGAAAGCAACAGTTGTGATAACTTTACTTGATATTACAGCAATTGTAAGAAAAAAGAAAAGGTGACATAATAAATGAAAGTGAAGAAAATAATGCAGCCAAAAAGAGGGAGGGATATCACAGGAAAAGATTTTGTTTTTATCAGGTGTGGAGTACACATTGTACGGGGGTAAGAGGAGGCTTTGTGGCTTTTTGGACTGTTAAATTGAGCAAGAAAAAACAAGAAGGGGAAAGAATTAAAGGATACAAGAGAAAATCTGCACCAGAACACTAGAATTAAAAGCAAGGCTAATGAGACGGACATACAGCCAGGAATGAGAAGGTGATCAGTGCTACTTCAACGATACATGTATTTGTTAGTAGTTATCCTTTGCTGATCCAGATAACTAATTTTGCTGGTTAGCACATAACCAACAACCCTGATAAGAATACCATTATTATTGGTGACTTTAATTTAATCCTCCTAACCTTCAACAATCGAAACTAACTTACTTCACTCACAGACCAAGCCTCATCTCAAATAATTTCTGAACCCAACAGACCTAACACTAAATCTAATACCCACTCACTTACTTAGTCATTACTAATAACCTCTAACCTTCTCGGGATTCTGACAGTGCAGCCAAGTCCTTCACATCTGCTCTGTTCTCAGTTCACAATAAACATTTCAACTTATCGCTAAATTCCTCAAACCTAACCAAAATAACTGGATCAGTAATAAATTAAAAGCCTTACTAAAACTTGGAAAAAAACCCTGAAAATTACGAAAATAAAATAACCTTTTTGAAGCCAGGCAAAAACTTATCAACCTTAATTTAGCTAAAAACAGCATTAGAAGATATAAGGCCCTATTTAATCAACAGCATTAAGACATCCTTTACAATTACTCACAGTAGTTATGGTCTCTTGTTAAATCAATGGATGAGAAAAATATTTGTATTTCAAATTATTTCAATTTCACTTCTTCAGGCCTTCCCTTAGCAAAAGATTTTTCTCACAGAATTTTCTCAGCTTCATTCATCTCCTACATGTTTACATAATGTTTATAACGCTGATCCTTCTCCTCCTAAATTCTCCCCCCCCCCTTCCACTTTAAAAGCTACTACTTACCACTGCTCATATGAAAATAATTCTTAATAAAATTCCGCAGCAGCAATCCTTCTGGCTACTATGGTCTTCATCCTGGGTTTGTTAATTTTTGTGCAGAAATTATTCTTCATCCACCTAAACATATTACAACTTCTGTTTCAAATCAAAAGGTGCTTCAACAAAGTATGAGTTTAAGGGTGTGTTCACTTATGCAGTCAGCATATTGTACATTTTTTATTTTTTATATTTTTTCCCCTAATGGATTTATTTTTCAATTTAATTGTACAGGTTATAGGTCACATTAAAGGTGGGAAAAGTTTTGAAATGATTTATTGTGCTCTCAGTTTTTTATACAAAAAACTTATTTTAACAGGGGTGTGTAAACTTTTTATATCCATTGTATATAGAAATAAAATAAACATTTATACTTGAGTTCTACTTCCCTATATCACTGGATTTATAGCAAATCTGGACCATTACAGACAGACAAAAGGTGATCATAGCCTGCTTTGAGGTCTACTCGTTGGGGGATTGATAACACTGTCTTGTCTGTCACATAATGGAGCCATTTTGGATAGCGTGCATAGAATAACTGGAAGTAATCTACACTTTCATAAAGTGGTGACCGTGAATGAAGCTGACAGCAATAATAAGGCTGCTTGGAACATTAGTTTTCACTGTAGGAGGACCTACTTACCATACAGATTTTACTATGACCACTTACAGTAAATGTATGCAAATGGACACTGACACAGACAGCCATGACACCTGCTGAGGTAATGTAACTGGGTCCAGTCATAAGAAGCCATTGCAATACCCTGCATTGGCCTAGGGTTTAACCTCTTCCACTAGCAAAAGTAACTAATTCAGAAGTCTGTACATCAGAGTGTAAAAAGGATAAATTATCCAATAAGCATATTGCCAACATCTGTTCAGATATGCATTATGTCTACATAGTTTGTTAGCCAGTAAAGGACATTTTCAACAACCACTACATTAGCATCATGTGGAAGGCAGAGACAAGAGGTCAGTATTGCCTTCACATTACTAACCTTATCAATTAGAACAGACTTCTTCTTATAGCAGTGGGACTGTTTGTCTGAAATAGTCGGTCATTTTTCCATCAGGCAGAAAGAATACTGCATCACTGTATAAAATTTCAGCCAAGAATGTTTTGTGTTAGCTATGTCTTAAACAGCAGTACATATTGATTGCTCTTTGTATAACTGCAACAGCAAATCATTATATCAACTGCCACTATCCACAGTCACCTTTTGGCCATTTCCATGCAAGTATTAGCCAGGTTAAATATGTGAAAATATGCAAACTACCTCCTAATAATGCAGTTTCTGAGTACCACAACTGTTGGAGCTCTTCTATAGGTTCATAGGTAGGTACTAGGCTATCTGCCCAAAGGCATTTATAAGCCTAGCCAGAATGTGTTGGCTTTTGCCTCCCCCCTTAGATTAGTTCCCTGTGCCTCTGTCCAGCAAAGCCATTGAAGTGATCCTTGGGGTAAACTTTGCTTCCCATCCACTCGTCAAGGTTTCTCTTGAAGAGGGTTAGCGAGGAGCTCTGCCTAATGTAGATTGGAATCTTGTTCCAGAGCATGGGAAGTCTCTGGGACAGGAATCTATCCCTCCAGCATGTTCTATTTATTGTTGTGGTGAGGTTTAGATCCCTGGAATGTGTGGCTCGAGGGGATATGGTTTTCTTTAGGTGGAGCATGTCTATTAATTCTGGGTTGGACATGGCCTTGTATGTCAGGCAGAGATCACCTCTGAGTAGGTGGTATACATCCGAGTACAGCTGGAGTTTCTTCAGTCGAGCTGCATAAGGCATCTGCTTGAGGCCAGTGATCCTCTTGGTGAGGTACTTGTGTGGTCTTTCCAGTTGTTGTAGGCATCTTGTAAGGTACATCCCAAATGGGGCACTATACTCTATCATGGGTCTGATGAGTGATGCATAGCGGGGCCCAATGACCTCTTTCGATCTGGATGCAAACCCTTTTGTGTTTATGTGGGCCACATAGAAGGATTTTCTAACCACTTTGGCAATGTGATCAAAGGAGTGGGTTACTATCTACTTGGGTCCCCAGATCTCTTATTACGTCTTCCATATTTACTATGTGGTAGTTTGTGGGTACTTTGTTTTTTCCATAGGGGATGACTATGCACTTTTTGGCATTTAGCTTGAGGCCATGGTTTTGACACCAGGTATCTGTCTCAGTGAGACCCATTTGGAGGATATCTGTGTCAGCCGGAGAGTCAATTATAGCCCCTAGTTTGCAGTAGTCTGTGAACTTGGTCAGCCATAGTCCTCCTGTGCTTGCCTGTACCTCTGAAAAGTATATGCTGAACAGGAGAGGTCCTAGGACTGAGCCCTGGGGAATGCAACTTGTAACCGGTTTAGAGTCAGACCTAGCTCCCACAACTCTTACCATGTGGGTTCTGTCAGTGAGCCAGTTGGCAACCCATCTCGTGACGTAGGGGTTTATGTTCAAGCTGGTGAGCTTGTCTATAATACCCAAGTGGGGAATGGTGTTGAAGGCCTTTGTGAGGTCTAGGTAAGCTGCGTGGACCACCTTTCCCTCATCTATAGCCTTGGTAACTTTCTCAAAGAAGTCCACCAGGTTTAGGAGGCATGATCTACCCTTAACAAAGCCGAACTGGGTAAGGTCCAGTGTTTGGAGGTTTCCAAAGTCTCTGTTAATGAGATCCATGATGATGTGTTCCATATCTTTGCAGACCAAGCTAGTCAGGCTTATAGGGCGATAGTTCCCGGGGTCCATTGTGGCGCCACCTTTGGGGAGTGGAATAACCATTGCTGTGCGCCACTCTGTGGGCATGTAACCTGTGGAGAGGCTGAGTTTAAACAATGTGTTTAAGTGAGGGGTTAGTTCATCTTTGCGCTCATGTATAACGCAGCTGGGACACCATCCGGTCCCATTGATGCTGTGTTTTTG
>NC_056734.1:775406909-775444409 GCF_019279795.1 Protopterus annectens
ATCAGTTTTAAACCATTCTGCTAATAGGATATCACATAATGATCCATTCTCCAGCAATTCCCAGCTCAGACAAGGCTATATCCACACTTTTCTGCCACAAGGGTGTAGGGAAGCCCTTCTAAATATTAAAGGCTGGATGTGAGTTCAAGTGTATGAAAAACAGGCTAGAGTCAACAAGTCTGGATGTAGTCTATGCTAACTAAGCAATATTTCAGAGCAAAACAAGTGCAGGTAATAAGCAGCAATGGAAGCTGTGAAGATTTTAAGTTTCAAAGTTCCACCCAGCCCCCACCCACAGAAATGGGATCCGCATTCGGAAAAAAAAGAATTCTGTTAACAGACCCAGTGGTTGCGGTCTCCACTCTCAATTCATCTGTTGTGATTCTTTATATGTTGGCCACTTGTATGCACTATGCAGGTAAGGTAAAAAAGAATTCTGTTAACAGGCCCAGTGGTTCTGCTCTCATTTGTTGTGGTTCGTTATATGCTGGTTACTCATATGCACTATGCAGCTTGTAGATTTTCTGTTCTATGGCTGTTATGTTTATTATTTGGATGTATAGCACATTTTTAGCGGCTCGCAGCTTCATATTTGAATGTGTAGCAGTCTGATAATTGGCCACTGGTATGCACCATCTATGCAGCTCACATATTCTCTGTTCTATGGCTGTTATATTTGATTATCAGCCTCGTTGGACTCAAATTTTAAACTGTTTTGGAGGGAGCACAGCAGCAATGGAAGCTGTAAAGATTTTAAGTTCCAAAGTTCTGCCCAGCCCCCACCCACAGAAACAGGATCCCACATAAGGAAAAAAAAAAGAATTCTGTTAACAGGCCAGTCCACTCTCATCTGTTGTGCTCCGTTATATGCTGGTCACTCGTATGCACTATGCAGGTAAATTCTGTTTACAGGCCCAGTGGTTCTGCTCTCATTTGTTGTGGTTCGTTATATGCTGGTTACTTGTATGCACCATGCAGCTCGCAGATTCTCTGCTTTATGGCTGTTATGTTTGATTATTATTTGAATGTGTAGCACATTTTTAGCGGTTCGCAGCTTCATATTTGAATGTGTAGCACTAGCAGTGTGATTCTTGGCCACTAGTATGCAGTATGCAGCTCGCAGATTCTCTCTATGGCTATGTGTAGCAGATTCTTAGCAACTTGCAGCTTCATATTTGAATGTGTAGGACATTCTTAGCAATAGTTTAGCTTATATTTGATATTGCTGTCGCAGCTTCTTAAGTTAGCTTATAATGCAGCTAGTGTTATATTTGAAAGTGTATAGCAGATGCTAATTCTGGCTCTAATGCGGTTTCTTATTTTGTAGCGGATCGCAGCTTCTTAGTACTAAGCAGACATTAATTCCGGCACTATTTGATATTGCTGTTTCTTGTTTTGTAGCAGCTTCAGCTTACTTTCATGTATGATGTTACTGTTTGAGAACATCAAGGGGTGTGTGCTTAATTCTGATTATATTTAGCATAGCTTCTTAGTTTAAGTGTGTGTGTGTGTGTGTGTGGTGTGTGTGTAAAATTCCCCACTTAGATAACTGATGGTTAGGGTTAACCAGGCTCAAACCCTGTACCTTAGGTACAAAGAGCAAGAGCCTAAATTCTCTACCCATACCACCACTTGTGATTTGTCTTACTGAACGTCTGGAATGTTTGGCTCATATTTTTGGTCTGTTCTTCTTAAATTTGTGATTTCTTTGGGGTTTTTATTCTGGCAAATCAGTGAGAACTGAATTCACTAAATAATGATAGCCATTTTCATTTCAGTCTTCTGCCTTTCAAGAAATGCATGGTAACACAAAACATTTTATTCTAGCAACTTTTCTAAGATTATACAACAGAGGCGGCCCGTGCTATCGGACTGCCGGACTGCAGCCCCCTCAACCTCAAAGTACTGATAAAATAAAAAATAAAACAAAAAAATTTTTTTAAATTTCGCGGACTTCGCGCATGCGCACTGCTGCTGAGACAGTCTAGTGCATGGAGCATGCGCACGGCAGTCTTGATTGAGAATCATGGACAGGAGCGCTCCCCACAAGTCTATGCAGTTTTAAACTGCATAGACTGCCTGGGAACTCGCTGGGGAAACGCGTCAGGGTTGGACTGCAACGTCGGCAGTCAGGGGAAGGATCGGATTGGAGTTTGCTGCAGGGGAAGATCTCGTGACGGGCAGGGTAAGGATCTGGATTGGATTGGAGTTCGCGACGGGCAGGGTCGGATTTGCGTGGGATTTACTTACTGGATGTATGGTGGCTGCAGTCTCGTCGGGATTTACGTACTGGATGTATGGTGGTTTTGGGGACAGGGATTTACTACAGGACCAGGTAAGTGGAGTGTGTGGTTTTGCGGACAGGGATTTACTACAGGACCAGGTGTGTGTGTGTGTGTGATTTGGATTTACTACAGGACCAGGTGTGTGTGTGTGATTTGGATTTACTACAGGACCAGGTGTGTGTGTGTGATTTAGATTTACTACAGGACCAGGTGTGTGTGTGTGTGTGTGTGTGTGTGTGTGTGTGTGTGTGTGTGTGTGTGTGTGTGTGTGCGTGTGCGTGTGTGTGTGTGTGTGTGTGTAAATGCCTCAGGTGGGATGTACTGGTGATTAGACTCATGGTGGTGTGGTAGGGAATACCTCAGGCTTGACACTGTACCTTGTATGCAGGTGTTAGACCTGAATTCCCTACCCACCACCATTTGTAAAAAAATTGCAGATTTTTGCCTCATATTTGATCTGATCTATTCCTCATAATATCTGTGTTTTTTAAATATTGCAATGCTTGAAATTTGATGGTGCAGTGGTAGCATTGATGCCTCACAGCTGTAGGTTCTTGGGTTTGGTTCTTGGCTGGGGTGCCTTCTTTGTGGGGGGGTCTGTATCTTCTCCCTGTGTTTGTGTGGGTTTGCTTTTGTGTCCTCCCATGTTACAAAGACATGTCTGCATTATTTCTTCCTGGGCCTCTGCTGAGAATTGTTTTTTTTTGTTCCAAGTCAGACTGTCCTGATTAACAAATGTTAAATAAAATTGACAGGCATTTGAATTTCAGACTTCAGGTTTCTGAATGTTTAATTCCTTGCATATTTGATGGTGCAGTGGTAGTATTGTTGCCCCACAGCTATAGGTTTTCTGGTTTGATTCTTGGCTGGGGTGCCTTCTGTGTGGAGTCTGCATCTCCTCCCTGTGTTTGTGTGGATTTGCTCTGGTGCCCTGTCATTTTACAAAGACGTGTCTGCAGTATTAATCCCTGGGTCTCTGCTGAACATTGATTTTGTTCTGTCAGCAGTAAAATTGACAGGCATTTGAATTTCAGACTTCATGTTCTTCAGAATACATAGTAACACAACCTTTTTTTCTAGCAATTTTCTAAGTTTATAAGATGAATATTTGAAATTTGTCCCTATTTTTGGGACTGTATTCCCCCATTATTGGCTTCGTCCAGGTTTTTGTGCTAAGGTTGACAGCTATGGCAAGAACTGAATTCACTGAATATGTTTGAGGGCTGTATTCCCTCATTACTGGGTTTGTCCAGGTGTTTTGTACTAAGAGGTTGACAGCTATGGTAAGAACTGAATTCACTAAATGATAGCCATTTAAGTTTCAGTCTTCCTCTCTTTTACAAAGCAGCTGATGTGGCGTAGTGGTATGTTACTCTGACTGTTTTGCTCAGGGACCTTGGCAGTAAAATGTATGGTGGTAACACAACATTTTATTCTAGCAACTTTCCAAGATTATACAAGCAATGTTTAATGTGTCCCTGGTTTTTGTGCTTTTGCCCCCCCCCCCCCAATACATTTTGGCTTTTTCCAGTTTTCTTCTGCTGCAAAGTTGAGATGCAGTTGAGTATTGAGTAGATTTTACAAGGAGCTGAGAGCTGCAGGGGAACAGAAGTGTTTTGCCTTGTTAATAGCACAACAGATTGTGTACTTGCTTTTGATGCAGAAGGCTGTGGGTTCTACTCCCACAAGGGGGTGGATGCTGCCGTACTGAGAATGTTCTCCTTGGTGAAGATACTAACTATGAGTCTGTTATCAGTTTGCCATCCATTTCCTCTTGCAATATTATTACTAGCTTATCATTTTTTAATGTTATATAGGCAATTTATTCCTGAGGGGCAACAGACACTTTATTTTTCGATGAAACCATGAAATATAAAGGTGATTGCTAGCAGCAACCTCTTCATTAGTTACAGATTTCTTTAATGTGGAATTATTTAGATGACTTTTACTTCAGAGATTGTGCATATTTACTGATAATGGACTGTAGAATTGTGCATATTTACTGATAAAGGTGGACTGTAGAATTGTGCATATTTACTGATAATGGTGGACTGTAGAATTGTGCATATTTACTAATAATGGTGGACTGTAGAATTGTGTATATTTACTAATAATGGTGGACTGTGGAAGTCTGAGTAGACTTTTTTATGATAAATGTTCTGAACTGGGCAGTTTTGCCATTATGGGTGCATACGTTTTGTTTCATTGCTTACTGGAAAAATGTTCAAAACAAATTTAAAACACTCTCTAACAACTGTACTGTATTGTACAAGGAATATAATTTTAGTACAATGAGGAAGGTGCATCAAAGAGCACATGTATGTTTCTTATGCAAGGGGCCTATGATTTGAAAACAGCCCAAAATTAATCTTTATCTGCCACTGGCAAAATGTATTTTCTTTGAATGTGGGTTTCAATGCTGTTTGAATGAATGTGAGTTTCAAGGGCAGAGAAGTTTTAATGCTAAGTTTTCATTGTGAGACTGCATTGCTTTGTTTAGCATGACTTAGTGTTTGTGCTGTAAAATACAAAATAAAACTTTTAAATGAAGTCCAACTTATCATAGAAGTAAAGCAGTATGCACATTAGTGCTTATGGTAAATGGAGTGAAATAGCCAAGTAATGGTTCATTAGAATGGCTGCAGAGGCTCCATTCAACCATGATTTTGTCAGGGGGGGAAGGGCAGCAAACTCAGACAGGCCCAGCTGAACTATACCTCCCAACTGTCCAGATTTTCAAAGAATGAATAGATTTTTGCTTCTTATTTTTGGTTTGTTCTTCATAAAATTTGTAGTTTTCTGGCAAATCATTTAGGAATTAAGTCACTAAATAATGATACACTGAGTTTCAGACTTCATAACCTTCAGAAAAATGCATGTTAAAGTAAGAGCTGTTCTATCAACTGTCTCAATTTATACAAGAGCAATTTTTAGTACTGTTTATATGTGCCCCCAATATATTTGGCCTTGTTCAGATTTACTGCATTAACAGGTTGAGAGGTACATGCAAATAAATTGCTTTATAGAATTAGGAATAGCCAACCTCTCAGCTGTCCCCGATTTTGGCTCAAAATGTTACTCTTCCCCGAAATAATCCCTCTGCAAAATAGCAATTTTGGAAGAAAACATGGAGGGTTTACAATTAAGAAATAACTGTAATAATCAAAGTTATAGATTACTTGAAATGCACGTAGATTCTTTTATTTTGTCAGCTGCTCAAGGTAGCAGTACTAATATTAAAGTGTCCCTTCTTTGACAGGTTCCCAGCTGTATTGTATTTTATATTTTTGCATCACATTTTTGGTCCATTTTTCATAAAATTGTGTTGTTTGGCAAATTAGTGACAAATCACTAAAGACTGAAGTTAGAAAATGACAGACATTTGAGTTTCAGATTTTATACCCTTCAGATGTTATACCCTTCAGAAAATTAATACTAATGCAAGACCTATTCTATTATCTTTCTAAGTTTATTAGAGCAATATTTAAAAATTGTCCTTATTTTTGGGCCTTTGTCCCACTTGTGTATGGCTTTGTCCAGATTTCTTGCTCTTGAGGTTGAGAGGTATGACAAATGTGTCAGGGCCATCACAGTCAGCCAGAGACATTTCAATTTGTGACATACTTGTTGCACCCCACTCCCCCATGTAGTGACTCTGGATGTGTCCAAGCAAGGCAAGGAGTAGTTGTGTCTACCTTGGAGGGGGAGGACACACTGCATAAGTACTACAGTGGCTTTTCATCTGTCCTTGATTTTGCAGAATGGTCTGGTTTCTGTCATATTTTTGTACTGTTGATTTATGCTTATTACTCAGATTTATGCTTATTACTCAAAAGTGCCTGTTGCTCTGTGTTTAAGTAGCAATGCTTTAATGACCATAAGGTAAGCTTGTCTGAGATTGTAAGATGCAAGTAAGCTTTAATAAGCATACTGTTAAAGAATTGCCAACATTGAAAGCCTTTCTGTTGTTGCCATGCAGAGAATACTTTACTAGATAATGTATAAGCCTTGGGTATTAAAGGACAGGATTCCATTATTTTAAAAAGCTCATTACACTTGTTGGAGACTTCCAGTCATCTCTACAGACTTTACCCGTAAACTAAACAGAATGCCAATCATGTATGGTCCATAACCTGTACAGTAATCCTTTAAGCAATGTATCTTGAGCTTGTTTCTTGTTTGCTTTTCATTTTTTACTTTGATCATGTTTTCCCCATGAAACAAGTTGTCAGGCAGCAGGTCTTTTTTGGATAAGAAACATTTTTACAAGTGGGGGCATCACAGAGATTTCTACTTTCAGCATGTTACTTGGTACTTTAATAAAGCTGAATATATTATAATTAGAACTGCAGTGCAAGGAGAAGTGGTTTGAGTTGAGTGCTTCTTGTTTTTCTTATACTTGATTTTGACTGGCATTCCAGTAATGTATTTAAAAAGTAATTTATTTTTTCATGCCTCACAATCTTTTGTTTCCATCTAGATATTAAGTAAGCTGTCATGCAGCCAATGCATTGAAATATTTTTATTCTTCTACACTTATTTTTGTCTTGATTGGACTTTCATAATGATGGTTTGCCATCCAGGGCAGCGTATTTAATTAAAGTTAGTTTTTGTGGTTTTGAGCATAGCTCCTCCCCTTTCTAGTTGACCACACCCTGTCCCCTTGACCCCACCCATTCAGCTGTCTCCTGCAGCCCCCCTGTGATTTGAAGTCACCAGCCGCCACTGTTATACAAGCAATGTTTAAAATGTGTCCCTGGTTTTTGGTCTTTGACCCCCCCCCCCAAATAAATGTTGGCTTTTCCAGATTTCTTGTGCTGTACAGTACTTCAGTGGGACAGAAGTTTAATGCTACTTATGTCTGTGTCAGTAGCACAACAGTTAGAATACTTGCTTTTGCTGCAGAAGGCTGTGGGTTCTACTCCCATAGTATGCAGATGGATTGTTAATACTGTAGTGTGTTGTACTTGCAATCCTGAGAATGTCCTCTTTGGTAGAGATACCTAGTAACTATGAAACAGTTATCAGTTTGCCATCCATTCCTACTGCAACATTATTAGCTTATCATTTTTTATTAATGTAACAGGCAAAATATTCCTCAAGGGCAACTTGCACTTTATATTTCATTGTTTCATCTGCAAATAAAGTTGTTTGGTAGCAGCAGCCTCTTCATTAGTTACAGATCTCTTTAATGTGAAATTATTTAGATAACTTTTACTGCTGCAGAGATTGTGCATATTACTGATACTGATGGATTGTAGAAGTCTGAGTAGACTTTTATGATGGAAATGTTTTGAATTGGGCAGTTTTGTCATTATTGGTTCATGCATTTTGTTTCATTGCTTACTGGAAAAATGGTCACATTCATAACTAATGCAAAGACTAAACAACTCAATGGACATCCCTGTCTTACACCACTCTTCATATGTACCTCTTGGCTTAACCAGCTATTTGCAAGCATTTTACTTTATTACTATACACTGACATACATACTTTTTCAACATTCTCACGTATATTACATTCATTCATTATTCCCCATACAATTTCAAAACCAATTGTATCAAATGCCTTATTAAGGTCTGCTATCATGATTTTTGCTTCTTCTTTTCTATTCATAATATCATACACACACAATTTAGCTTTCATTAATAATTACCGACAACCCCTCCCCTTTATTCTATATATACTATCTTCCATATCTTCCATTTTAGTTTCAAATTTCTTTTGTATTACTTTCATAAAGACCTTATGATCATTATTATTCAATATTAGCATGCTCCAGTTTTTTTAAATTGTCTTTTATCGTCCTTCTTTTTGCCATTCTCTTAAATTTTAATACATTTCATACTCTATTCCATCAGGTCCTATAGCCAAATCTATATTTACTTATCCCAATAATTTATCTAGCTCATTTAAAGAAACTGCCTTTTCCAATTCTTTTTTCTGTTAACTTTTTTCTTACATTCCATGTGTTTTCACTACCTTCCTTTTTTCTTTAAACACTTCTTGTACATATTATACTACACTACTCATAATCTTTTCCCGTGTTCTTTCTGGTTCTCACTTTCCATTTTCTATTTCTCTCATTAAACTACCATCTTCCTTTACTAATCTGCTTAAGTAACTTGATACATCTTCTATTTTCACTTGTAAGAATAGCTTTCCTTATAATAACAATTCCTGTATTTTTCTTCATTTCTTTCATATAATTCAGTTTGTCAAAGTACTTTCTATCATTATATTCTAAATCTTCCAACGCATCATATTTTCTTTTATATTCTTCTTTCTCTACTTTTCTATAGAATGCCACTGTAAAAAAAAAACATTTCTTATATATTTTCCTTAAATATCATCCACCATTTTGACTAAATTTTATAAAATGTTCTCACAATAATATGCTCTTTCCATAACTGTATTACCAATCTTTCCTTCTTCATTCCATGCTTTCTCATTCACCATTGTATTCCTTTGTCTATTTTTTATATATTCCTGGTTTCCTTTATCTCTAGCCATACAGCATGAAATGACCAGAAGATCCAGTTTCAACCACCCCTTCTCCTATAACAAAGCCTTCTGATACTATAAAATAATCAATTTCAGTTTTATACATACCCTTTTTTCATGTTTATGAAGTTTTGTTCCAAGGTTTTAACTTACCACATTTATTTATTTATTTTACATTTGTTAACCGGGTTAGTCTGGCTGAGCTTTTGGCTTATTTTCAGCAGAGACCCGGGGAGAAAAGCTCCTCAGGACTAGAAAATTATTACATTTTGGTAACATAGTATTAACAATCAGCTATAGGATCTTCCAAGCAGAGACCTGGAGAGAAAAAAAACTCCTCAGGCAATTCAATTATAATCTTATAACATTTTTTCTTATATAACTTCCTTTCAACAACTGGAAGTCTTCTGTTATTGTAATATTCACATACATCACTAAATAAAATCTGATGAAATAAGCTTTCCCTTTCTTTACAGTTAGTACAAGCATACATATTTGTTCCTTCCATTTTAAAATCTACAATGGTTAATTTTCCCATTTTTTGCTAAAATTGCATCTAATGTGTTTATTGTTTTTCTACAGAATACAGCTATTCCAGAATATCTCTCATGTCACAAAATCTAGATTATCTTTCCTCCCATAGTTTCTCTATTTGTAATCTTTCTTCATTTGTTAAAAATCTTGCGTCTTCTAATACAACATTGCATGTATTACACCACTCCAGAATCCGGATCCCTCTTACTGGATTCTTAATACTATTCACATAAAGCACAAAATTTGTAATTTTCCCCTTTCCTTAGATTCACAGTTTCATAAATTCATAGAATTACTAGGCTAGCTTTCTTTATAGGACATTCTAAGCCTAGCCAATTTCCCACCCAAAGGTGAGAATCAAACACTATACCTTGTGTTTGTGAGTCAAACACCTTAACCATTATACCAACCTCCAGTCTTACTGTATATATTATTTTTCATCCATTTCCTTTCATTTATCCCTTTAAAATTTTCTCTCTCCCTTTTAACCTTTTACCAACAGAGCTAGTTTTTTCTTTTACTATCTTCCCAATTTATGTCCTTTTCATCACTTACTTCAGAACCTTCTTCTACGTCTTATTTTTCTCTCATATAAATTTTCTATTTCTACTGTTTCGGTATGGAAGGAGAGAGCAGCAGACCATCAGAAATACACAGTCAGGTGCGACGAATTGATGAAATGTGAAATTCTTACATATGACTGCCAGACTAGCTTTCAACCTCTTAGCACAAGAAATCTGGACAAAGTCCCTGAAAAAAAGAAACAGATTTTAAATACTGCTCTTATAAACTTAGAAAGTTACTAGAATAAAAGGTTTTGTGCTAGCATGCATTTTCTGTGGAATATGAAGTCTGAAACTCAAATGACCATTATTACTGTCTTCAATCCTCAATGATTTATCAGAAAATCACAAACTTTATGAGGAAAAGAGCAAAAATAGGAGCTAAAAATCTGGACAATTGAGGGGTGGTCTGCTTTGAACTGAGCACTAACTCTTTTCTGGAGAGGGCCCCCTACACCCTTGTGGCAGGACAGTGTAGTTAAGGGGCCAGTTCTGAGTGTTTTTGTTGGTGATTTGCCCTCCATTAAGGTTTTTCATTTGCTTTAAAAGCCTCATGTTTGTACTTATTGTAACACAGCTCCCACAGTTTAGGTAAACAGCTTAGCTTCTGCTGTCACTCTAAGGGGATCCAATTCCTGTCAGCCTGGACTGACATTGTCAATAGACCTCAATGCTTTGCCAGAGATGGTCTTCACCTGTCAGCCCTGGGATTTCAGTTACTGGCTAAAGCTCTTGCCTCCCCCATATTGCCTTTTTTAGGCAATGTCACAAGAACAAAATTTCTAACGCAAGTTTCTCCTCAAAAACAACATCAGGGTTTTGCTGCTAAATGCTAGGAGTCTAAATTTAAAACTGCACTCTCTGGAAGATGACGTCTGTGCAGTCACAGAGACTTGGTTTAAGGCTGCAGAAAGCACCCCAGACATACTGGGTTACAGTGCCTTCCACACATTTACACCACTGAATGGCATAACTAACGGAGGAGTAGTGTCTATACTCAGAGATAAATACACCTCTAGATTGGCTACACTGAACAAGTCCCTTGAACTACTCCAAGTACAACTTGCCATAGACAAGAATCCCCTCTACAAATTACTGCCAGTTATAGGACCCCTCCATGAACCAGGACACCCACAATGCCTATCCAGACCTAAAGAAATCATTCAATACACAACAAAACACCCTGGTTTTGGGGGACTTCAACTACATATCCATAAACTGGGCAGCCTAAACTGATACCAACGCACCCTGCCCAAAGATTCCTGAACTTTATTAACTCAAATGCCCTGGACCAATTAGTTGTCTCCCCCACAAGGGTTTCAAACATTCTGGATTTTGTGCTCACCAACACAGGTGATCATTGCACCACCCCAAGTGTACAGTCCTCCCTGATGAGAGCTCATCATAGGTCAGTCTCAGAGTAAGAAATGCATCTGACCCACCCTCAGCTGAAACTAAGCTAAAAACTTCTCCAAAGCTAACTACAACCTTCTAAGAGACAGCATTAGTATCTTCATAGTTCCTGCCCCTCCTGATAGCAAGGACACATATGCTAGGATATAAGCCAAAGCCTTGTATAAACATCTACACAGTTGCATTGACTCATATGTACCAGACAGGATCAAAGTAAGTTCCTCAAGAAAGAACAAACCTGCTTGGTGGACATCTGCCATAAACATGCTATATAACAGGAGCAAAACTGCTGTCTAAAAGAAGTAAGAAACAGTCCCATAACTCAAAGCACTCCATCTTCTGCTTAAACAAGCAAGTAAGACACCTGATAAAGCAATATAAACCCAACTACAAATCCAAATTGGCCAACCTAGCTAAGGGTAACCATAAGGCATTATTTAGATATTTCTATAACCTCAAAGGAAAATCCAGGACTTGTGCAGAATTTGTTGCAAATGGTAGAATATATACTGAACCGGTGGACACTGCTAACCTGCTGGACAGGTTCAGTGAGAATTTCTCCCCCTTGTCTCTGCCTCACATACCACAAGACATTCCTTCTACATATCCTCCGTCCTTAATAACATGTCCTTAATGCCCTTTCTAAAGCCAAAAACACAGCCTCTATGGGTCAGTACAACATCCCTGGATGTGTTCTAAATTGTTTAAAACAGGAGCTAGCCACACCAATGGGCACCATCAAGTACAAGCCAAATAAAAGGCTTGTGGCTGACTAAGTTTGCAGATGACTGCAAGTTGGGAGTGGTCATAGAGACCCCAAGGGATTTTGATACTCTACAAGAAGGTCTTACAGAAACCAATAACTGGTGTCAAAGTCATGGGCTTAAATTAAATGCAAAAAAAATGTATAATCATCCCCTTTGTGAAGAGAGATGTCCCTGCATATTACCACATTAATAATAATACCTTAAGTACTCAATCTGTCATGAGAGATCTAGGCACACAGGTTGATACCAACCTCTCCTTTGACAACCATGTTTCTTCAGTAGTAAGGAGAGTCTTCTATGTTACCCATCTTATAAGTAAGGGCATTGCCTCCAGGGAAGAGGAGATTATAACCCCCTTGTACTCTTCCCTTATCAGACCAATAACAGATTACAATGCTCCTTTTTGAATGTACCTCACCAGGCACCTACAGCAACTGGACAGACCACAAAGGTACCTTACAAAGAAAATTCAAGGCGTTAAACAAGTTTTATGTTGACAGACTTAAATCCCTGTCTCTATACTCTGTGTCACACAGACTGCTTAGGGGAGATCTTTGCCTTGCACATAGGGCAACCTCATATTCACCCGTGATGGAAACGCTGCACATTCACAAATCTAATGGCACTTGTTGCCCTCGCTCTAGTGATCTTAACTTGAAATGCGACATCAACAGGACTTGCTGGAGAGACATATTCATCTCCCAAAGGCTGCCCTTACTCTGGAACAAGCTGCCAATTCAGGAGAAGCAGAGCCCATGACTGACATTATTTGAGTGTAACTTGGATGATTGGATGGGTTACCTTAAATTCTCCCCAGGGGTCACATCTGCATCTCTTCTGGACAGGGGCAGAAGATGTTGAGTTAGGTCTCCTTACAGCACTGATACTAGAGGGAAATGGTTAATACTTGGCTAATGGCCCTGGGGCCCTTACAAGCCTAGCCTAGTAACCTCCTATGAATGAATTTTCAAGTCAAGAGAAGACAGTGACACCATGTGTAATGCACTAGTGGTAACAGAAGTCAGCAGAGGCAGAGAAAAAGAAACAAAAATTGTTAAAAAACAAAACAAAAAAAATGTGGAAATCAACAAACTGCTATGGGCACAAGGCACAAACCAGCCAGTGCAGTGTGAAAAGGAAGGGAAAAAAGAGCACTTTCATGGACATGGAAAGTGGATAGGCATAAGTAAATATTTGCAAAATGAGACAATAACCCAAAGTCACATCAGATTGTTATGTTTTTTATTTATTTATTTATTTTATTGCGACACCCCACCACTGGACCAGTAATCAAGATGCCTTAATCCTCACCAGTGGCAACAATAGGGGAACGTACATTGGGAGGATGATAGGTACACACACAGTATTTCCAGATGCAGCTCTCTGCATCAAGTGCAATTTCCCTTAACAGCACACAGAGACCACAGTCAGTCCGGGGCTGGTTTCTCCCTCTTTCTCCAGATCCTCAGTAAAACTACCCACTGGCTCAGCTACAAAGTTGAGATTTCAGCTGAGTGGCCAAGCCAAGACCTCCAGCAACCTCTGTCCAACCACTGCTTCATGTCCCTGCCCAAGAGCTGATACACACACACATTGAGGTATGATTTACACACACACACACACACACACACACACACACACACACACACACACACACACACACACACACACAAGAAAGGCTGGCAGGGTCTTACTAGCTACTCCCCCTTTTGCCCAGACTATAAAGTTAGTTATCACTGCCACCAGTCACCTCTCTATCAGCTTCTTTAAGGCCCTTAACAAAGGGTGTCTAATCTTACTGTGTAATGTTACTATCAATATAAATGGTAGTTTGACCAAGAGCAAGAACTTCAGGAGTGGTCTGCACAGTGTCACCAAATAAATATGCAAGTATAGTTTGACCAAGATCAAGAACTTCAGGAGTGGCCTGCACAGTGTCACCAAATAAATATGCAAGTACTCTTAACAGCTTAAATATGTCTAGACATACCACCCACAATGAAATGTTTAAATATATTTCATAATAAATAATAAAAGAACAAGACAATACTAAATATACATTTATAGCAACATCATACTTCAAAACCACGGGAAATATTTAGAACAACATTGCATGTCAGTCTCAAAGAAATAAAATAAAAAACATATCTAAAATAAGGTTTGCCAAGTTCCTGACTATATCTAAGAGAATTACTATACTCTAGTACTCTTACTTAATTAGACCAGAAAGGCAGATGTGGTGAATATATCCTCTAGCTGTTGTTGTCAGGTCAGAGACAGAATACAGAATGCTCAGTCTCTTTCAGAGACTTCTTAAATTAATATTTCAAATATTACTGTTGGGATAGCTTGCAGAATGACATCATTTCTTGTCATCTGACTCTATCCCAGGTGTCACTCGTTCATCTACTACTCAGAAACAGCTCCTCGTGGTCCTGCAGAGTGGTGCTAGCAGCAGAGAACTGAGAAAAGTGACTACTTTCCTGATCTAAGTATTTTTTTGCTGTTTTCACCTGAGACCTTCTTTTTCTTACTTTGAACAAGTTTAAACTGCTTTATTACCTGTTTTTTGCATTGTACATTATCTGCACTTAAAGTTACATTTGGTCGAAAGTTTGTTTGTTAAATTTAACTGCTGAGGCTACCCAGCCTGTGTAAGTGATTTATTACTGTTTTTCCTGCATTTCTGTGTACTTTTTAACCTAAAAAACAAAAAAACAAAAAACAAATCCTTGTTTTCCCACCTTTCTCGACTAGTTTAGACCAGTATACAGGCTTTGCTGTATTCTGGACTGTGGTGTAGTTCCTGTGTTGTCCATTGCCTTACTTGGATAGAAGGAAGTTTCTTTGCTCACCAGTGGGAGTGGGGAGCCTTGAGCATCCTATCTGTCCCTGAAGGAGTGACCTCAGCACAAGAGCTTGTAGTAATTGGTCGTTTTGGACCATTTCCAGCTCTTTTGAAGTTCCCTGTTTAAAATCCGTGTTTGCGCGGCTTGCACGATTGTGCGCATAGTGCAGCGCCGGTTAAACAGGCTTAAACTATTCCTGGCTCCGCCAAGTCTGCACTTCAATTTTTCCCTCAAGAAAGCTCTGCTTTCAACAAAATCAGTCTATTCGCTTTATCATAAGCCTAGCACTTGCTCCTAAAACCTTTCTTTTAAGTGAAGCACCCTTAAACTAACATAAGCACTACATCCACCTACAACCCGTGCTAATACCCACTTCCCTTCAAAGTCTTCTCTCTGACCCAGTTACACATCACCCCCTTATACTATTCTGGCATGTCGTGTGGTATATTACTGACGTCCTCTCCAGTTCAGCTGGTTAATCTGGGAATCCTGAGACAATGTTACACAGATAATACTCTCCTCCTCCCAACAAACACATGTGAGAGATGCAACTATATAGCCAAACTGGAGGCTGAACTCTCTCAACACAGGACTAGCAAGACCAGACAGGAGGAGAAGGTAACCACACACACAACAAACCCAGTCTCACATAAACCAACCACAACTGGAAACCAAACACATAACAACACAAAAACATACTCAGAGGCTCTAATAAAAACCTTACTGAAACAACAGAGGCTCCCAAAGCAGACATCCAAGAAAACACCACTTCAAAACTCTGCACATGCAACACATAGTACACAAAGTCAGTGTGCCAAACAATCACAGCCCTTAAGGTGAAATACCATGCCTGATACACTAGTAATAGGTGACTCTACAGTCAGACACATGGACGTCCCACTTACCAGGCTGAACAAAGAGAGGGTAACGGTGAGCTGCCTGTCGGGAGCTAGGATCCGCCACATAACACAAGCACTCAGGTCACTCCAAAGCAAGTACAAATATGACTCCGTCATTGTCCATGCCGGCGTGAATGACCCGAGACGTACCTCCTTGGACTACATGAAAAGAGACATAGAGGAGCTCTCCGATTATGTAGCCCAGGCCGGTATGACCCTGACCAGCATCTTGCCCTCACCAAGAATGATGCCACAATACAATGACAAGATGATCAGCTTTAATAATTGGCTCAATTACTGGTGTCATTCTAGGGGGATCCAGTGTCTGTCTGCTTAGGATGACATGCTGGACAAACCATGCTGCTTCGCAAGGGACGGCTTGCACCTGTCACCACTGGGCTTCCGGATATTGGCTAAGGCTCTTGCCACCCCCATAGTGCCTTTTTTAGGCAAGGCTCAAAAGACAAACCCACCACCTTAGAAAACAATAAAGGAAAAAAACTAAGGGTAATGCTGCTCAACGCCAGAAGTCTAAATCTCAAGATGCAGGCTCTCGAAGCACTCCTCAGTATGGAGAGCATCGATGTCTGTGCAGTAACTGAAACCTGGTTCAAGGCTCCTGAGTGCACCCCAGCCCTACCAGGTTATACCTCGTATCATGCATTTTGGCCCCAAAACCTGGGCCGAACCACAATAGGAGGGGGAGTGTCCATATTCACTAAAGACACCCACACCTCCAGGTTAGTGGCAATGCACAAAGCATCGGAGACCATCCATGTACAACTAACCGTAGGCAAAACTGCTATACAACTTGTAGCATGCTACAGACCACCCTCTCAATCTCAGGAACTCCATTCAGCCTTCCTGAAGACACTGGAGGATATGAATGCCTCACCAAATACCATCATATTGGGAGACTTCAACTACCCAAACATAGACTGGGTGCATTACTCAAGCCCCAACACCCTAGCCCAAAGGTTTTTGGAATTCATCAACTCAAATGCGATGAAACAACTAGTCACCTCCCCCACAAGGGGAAATAATATACTTGACCTGATCATCACAAACATGGGGACAAAATGCTCAACACCGGACGTATACCCCTCACTAGTGAGATAAGACCATAAACTAATAATCCTAGATATTCATATCCCACCTCCACCCCCAGCACAAAAGACCACATTGAGAAACTTCTCAAAAGCCGACTTTACACTCCTTAGGACTGAAATGGTATCCTTCAAGCCCCCTGGGCCAGTGGAAACCACATCCCACACTGCTGAATCCTTCACAAATGCTTTCTATGGGCATCTCCAAGAATGCATGGATCATGCAATCCCAAATAAAACCAAGACCCTTTCCACCAAAGGCAGGCATCCTATCTGGTGGACCCCAGCCATAAACAAACTTTATAACAAGAGAAGGAAGCTACTGCAAGACAGAGCAAAATCCCATAAAGGGAAGGCATCCTGATCAGCACTAGCAAAAACTACGTTCGCTAATAAAATCATCAAAGGCCAACTTCGATTGAAAAATCGCTAAGGACACTAAAGATAATAACAAGGCCTTCTTCAGTTATGTTAGAAATCTGGGCGGAAACCCTCAGATATGCGCAGAGTTAGTTCATAACAGCAAAAAATACACTGAACCCACAGATATTGCCAACATACTGGCAGACAGGTTCAGTGCAAATTTCTCCCCTCCCTCTCCCCCAAAAGACAAAATAAATATCTCAGCTGAATGCAACCTCCCTGAAATCTCAGATGTCCAGGTGAGAGCTGCCCTCAGCAAAGCTAAAAATACAGCATCCATGGGACCTGACTGTGTCCCGGGTTGCGTGCTACGTGAACTCCTAGAGGAGCTAAACCCGCACATAAGAACGCTGTTTAATCTTAGCCTTGCTACAGGATACGTCCCTGAACACTGGCGTACAGCTACAGTGGTCCCACTCCACAAAGGTGGCACCTCTACAGACCCTAGAAACTACCGCCCCATAAGCTTGACCAGTCTGGTATGCAAAGCTATGGAAAGGATCATTATGGAACTCATAAACAAAGACATCGGGGACCTACAGACAATTGACCCTACCCAGTTTGGCTTTGTAAAAGGCAGATCCTGTCTTTTAAACCTGGTGGACTTTTTTGAAACAGTCACTAGAGCCATCGATGAAGGCAAAGCAGTTCATACAGCCTACCTGGATCTGGCAAAAGCCTTCGACACAATACCCCACTCAGGCATCATAGACAAGCTCAACAGCTTAAATGTAAACCTGTTTGTCACAAGATGGGTTGCAAACTGGCTAAAGGACAGAACCCACAAAGTCAGAATAGCTGGAGCTATGTCAGACTCTAAGCCAGTCACAAGTGGAGTCCCACAGGGCTCTGCCTTGGGACCCCTCTTGTTTGGCATTTATTTCTCAGATGTGCAGGCAAACATAGGGGGGTTGTGGCTGACAAAGTTTGCAGACGACTGCAAACTAGGCGCCATAGTCGATACACCAGCTGACACATGCATCCTCCAGAAGGGCCTCACAGAAACAGATGACTGGTGCCAGAGTCATGGCCTTAAACTAAATGCCAAAAAATGTATAGTCATCCCCTTTGGAAAAAACAAAGTACCCACAAATTACCACATAGGTGGTAATCCATTAAGTACGGAAAAATTAATCAGAGACCTGGGGATCCAAGTTGACAGTAACCTCTCATTTGACACCCACGTCGCCAAAGTGGTTAGAAAGACCTTCTATCTTGCCCACCTTATCATGAAGGGATTCACATCCAGATCAAAGGATGTCATTGTACCCTTATATTCCTCACTTATCAGGCCTATGATTGAGTACAATGCCCCATTTCCTATGTACCTCACCCGGCACCTGCAGCAGCTGGAGAGACCCTAAAAGTACCTTACCAAGAGGATCAAGGGTCTCCAGCATATGTCATATGCTGCCAGACTGAAAAAGCTCCAGCTCTATTCAGTAGCATACCGCCTGCTCAGAGGTGATCTGTGCCTTACGTACAAGGCCATGTCCAATTCAGAATTAATGGACATGCTCCACCTCAAAAAATCCAAATCCATCAGAGCCACGAGAGCTAAAGATCTAAACCTCAGCACAAATATGAATAGGACATGCTGGAGGGACAGATTCATAATCCAAAGGCTTCCCACACTCTGGGACAGAATACCTGTCCATGTTAGGCAGTGCCCCTCACTGACTCTCTTCAAGAGAAATCTGGACGAATGGATGGGTGATCATAGGTTTACCCCGGGGGTCATCTCTGTGTCATTGCTAGATAGAGGCACAGTAAACTAAATTTAATTTAAATTATACACTTTTGTATCATTACATGGGGTGGCGAAAGCCACTTACACTTTGGCTAGGCTTATAAATGCCCTAGGGCAGATAGCCTAGTATTACACTATGAAACTATCTCTAATACATAAAACAAGAAGGTTTGGGGTTTTGTTTTGATGCATTAATACACAGAAACACATCAGGATGGATAGCAGCACTTTTAAATATGAACAAATTAGTTAAACAGACCTTACATGCATACATACATGTTCACATCTCAACAGCCAACTACAAAATGGCAGTCAGACTTGCAAGTGCTCAGTATTTATACACTTGTGCAAGCCCTTGGATAGCTTCTTAAAGCTCTATACACATATACTGATCTATATTCTCCCTCTTAAAAAGACTGCCCTTTATACAAAACAATATCAGAGGTATGCATTCATTACTATGTACATCAGGAACAAAACACAATGCTCATGTGCAAGTTGCTTCATATCTACAGGGTTTAGAGATTCAACCATAGGTTCATAGGTTTGTACTAGGCTATCTGCCCTAGGGCATTTATAAGCCTAGCCAGAGTGTGTGTGGCTTACACCACCCCTTAGGATGAGAATACTATGCCCTTTTAGGGTTTAGTTTACTATGCCTCTGTCTAGTAGTGACACAGAGATGACCCCCGGGGTAAACCTACGATCTCCCATCCACTCGTCAAGATTTCTCTTGAATAGAGTCAGTGAGGGGCTCTGCCTAACATGGACTGGGATTCTGTTCCAGAGTGTAGGGAGCCTCTGGGTTATGAATCTGTCCCTCCAGCACGCCCTATTTATTTCTGTGTTGAGGTTTAAGTCACTTGTTCTCGTGGCTCTGATGGATTTGGATTTTCTGAGGTGGAGCATGTCCATTAATTCAGGATTGGACATGGCCTTGTACGTCAGGCACAGATCACCTCTGAGTAGGCGGTATGCGACTGAATAGAGCTGGAGTTTTTCAGTCGGGCAGCATATGACATATGTTTAAGACCCTTTATCCTCTTGGTGAGGAACTTTGGGGTCTTTCCAACTGCTGCAGGTGTCGGGTGAGATACATCCCAAATGGGGCATTGTACTCAATCATTGGCCTGATAAGAGAAGAGTACAGGGCACAATGACCTCTCTTGATCTAGATGTGAAACCCTTCATGATAAGGTGGGCAATATAGAAGGTCTTCCTAACCACTTTGGCAATGTGAGTGTCAAATGAGAGGTTACTGTCAACCTGGGTCCCTAGGTCCCTGATTACCTCTTCCGTACTTAATGGATTACCGCCTATGTGGTAATTTGTCGGTACCTTGTTTTTCCCAAAGGGTATGACTATACATTTTTGGCGTTCAGCTTAAGGCCATGGCTCTGGCACCAATTATCCATTTCTATGAGGCCTCTCTGAAGGATGTTTGTGTCCGCTGGAGTATCAATTATGGCGCCCAGTTTGCAGTCATCTGCGAACTTTGTCAGCCACAATCCTCCTATGTTTGCCTGTACCTCGGAAAAATAAATGCCGAATAAGAGGGGTCCCAGGACTGAGCCCTGTGGGACACCGCTTGTGACTGGCTTAGAGTCTGACATAGCTCCAGCAACTCTGACCCTATGGGTTCTGTCCTTGAGCCAGTTTGCAACCCATCTTATGACATATGGGTTTACATTTAAGCTGGTGAGTTTGTCTATGATGCCCGAGTGGAGTATTGTGTCAAAGGCTTTTGCAAGGTCAAGGTAGGCTGTGTGAACTGCCTTACCCTCATCAATGGCCTTAGTGACTGTTTCAAAAAAGTCGACCAAGTTCAAAAGGCAGGATCTGCCCTTGACAAAGCCAAATTGGGTAGGATCCAATGTCTGTAGGTCCCCAATGTCTTTGTTTATGAGTTCCATAATGATCCTCTCCATAGCTTTGCAGACCAGGCTCGCTGCTTATGGGGCGATAATTTCCAGGGTCCGTAGAAGCACCACCTTTGTGAAGTGGGACCACTGTTGCCATACGCCACTCTTTGGGTACGTATCCTGTAGTAAGACTAAGATTAAACAGCAGCCTTATGTGTGGGTTTAGTTCCTCTTGAGTTCATGTAGCACACAGCCCGAACACCATCCGTCCCATTGATGCTGTGTTTTTAGCTTTAGAGAGGGCAGCTCTCACCTGGGCATCTGAGATGTTAGGAGGCTACACTCTGCTGGGATAGTTATTTCTCCTTTGGGGAGGGAGGAGAAATTTGCAATGAACCTGTCTGCCAGAATGTTGGCAATGTCAGTGGCTTCAGTGTATTTTGTGTCATTTTGGACTAACTCTGAGCATATCTGGGAGTTTCCACCCAGGTTTCTAACATAGCTAAAGAAGGCCTTGTGATTGTCTTTTGTGTCTTAAGCGATTTTTCTCTCAAAGTTGGCCTTGGATGATTTTATGAGTGATCGTAGTTTTTTGCTAGTACTGATCAGAGATGCCTTCCCTTAGGGATTTTGCTCCGTCATGTAGTAGCTTCCTCCTCCTGTTGTAAAGTTTGTTTATGGCTGGGGTCCACCAGACCGGCGCCTGCCTTTGGGGGAATGGGTCTTGGTTTTATTTGGGATTGCATGATCCATGCATTCTTGAAGGTGCCCATAGAAGACATTTGCAAAGGATTCAGCAGTGTGGGTTGTGGTTTCCACTGGCCCGGCCTTGAAGGATACCACTTCAGTCTTAAGAAGTGTGAAGTTTGCTTTTGAGAAGTTCTTCACTGTGGTCTTTTGTGCAGGGGTGGGGCGGGATGTGGATTTCCAGTGAGATTAATTTATGGTCTGATCTTACCAAAGAGGGATATACTTCCGTGTGGAGCATTTTGTCCCCATGTTTGTGATGATCAGGTCTAGTATATTGTCTCCTCTTGTGGGAATGGTGACTAGTTGTTCCATTGCATTTGAGTTTATGAATTCTAGGAACCTTTGGGCTAGGGTGTTGGGGCTTGAGTAATGTTCCCAGTCTATGTTTGGGTAGTTGAAGTTTCCCAAAATTATGGTATTTGGAGAGACATTCATACTCTCCAGTGTCTTCAGGAAGGCTGTGTGGGGTTCCTGAGTTTGAGAGGGTGGTCTGTAGCATGCTACAAACTGTAAGGCAGTTTTGCCTATGGTTAGTTGCACCTGGATAGTCTCCGATGCTTCGTGCGTTGCCACTAACCTGGAGGTGTGGGTATCTTTGATGAAAATGGATACTCCCCCTCCATATCTCGTAACATAACAGTTAAGACTAAATTTAAAAACGGGGACAGTCTACGGTGCACAACTTGTGTCAGGAACTTCTGGATTCGTCATAGGAACAGGAATGTCCTCTGGAACTGGAACACTGCACAACTCACACTGAGATAAAAGAGTCTTTCTCTCAGGCTACTTGCTGTGGTATAGGCTCAGACACCAGTCTCAAATGTTTCCGATTCTGCTGAAAATTGCTCTTTCTAATTCACTAATGTCCACTCTCGTCTCTGGACCAATATTCTTTACGACACCAGTCCGATCATAACCTTTGTACATTTGCATGCTTACTACTTCTTCCTCTTGTAATGGATTGAGCAGTTTGCTGGTCTTATCCTATTAGGACTTCTGGGTAAGGAGCTTTTTCAACAGATTGGCTTTTACTGATTTGTTGTTCTTGACACATGGAATCAACAATCAACTACTGATTGGTAATGTGGTTCGGGTTTGTCCCAACAGAGGTCTGTGAGCAGGTGAACCAAGATGTTTATCATGAGGAACACTTATGAGATTCAAGAGATTCAGGAAAATATCTTTATTATCTTGTAAAAAAAAAAAAAAAAAAAAAAAAAGAGGCAGAATCAGCAAGTCCAACAAACAAACTGTTTAATGGTTAGCACTTTTGTCTGCCACTAATAAGCAAACTTCATCAGACAAGGAAAATAGGAAATTACATATTTCAAATAGTAAAAAATACATGACATCACTTCCCTTCCCATCTCTGTTAAAAAGACATAACACAATGTATGTATAAATTGTATATATAATATACATACATACAGACAGACACACACACACACAAATATATATATATATATATATATATATATATATATATATATATATATATATATATATATATATATATAGGTTCATAGGCATTTATAAGCCTAGCCAGAATGTGTTTGGCTTTCGCCACCCATTTTAAATTTATTTTGCTATGCCCTTTTTCGAGGTTAGTATACTGTGCCTCTGTCTAACAGTGACACAGAAGTGATACCCGGGGTAAACCTACGATCTCCCATCCACACACACATACACATATACTTACCACACTTTTCGGCCACCAAACCAGGATCGAAACACTAAAGGTGGAGGAGTGTCCATATTCACCAGGGATATTCACACCACCAGGTTAGTTGCCCAAAACAATGCATCTGAAATTCTCCAGGTGCAACTAACACTAGGTAAGACTGCAATCCAAATTGTAGCTTCCTACAGATCCCCCACCATGCCCCAAGATTCCAACTACACCTTTCTAAACATACTGGAAAATAATAATATACAACCAAACACCCTAATATTGGGTGATTTCAACTACCCTGCCATTAACTGGGAAAACTACTCATATACCAACACCTTTGCCCAACGGTTCTTGGAATTCATGAATTCCAATGCCCTGGATCAACTAAATCCATAGTCCCACCAAGGGCTCCAATATCCCAGACCTGGCCATTACCAACATGGGAAATCGATGATCCACACCTATAGTCACCCCCTCGTTGCTCAGGTCAGACCGTAAGCTAATCACCCTTAACATCCACATCCCACCCCCACCCTCCAGTAAGGAAACCGCCATAAAAAACTTCTCCAAAGCCAACTTCATGCTTCTCGTCAGAAATTACAAACTTCATGACACCCATGCAGACAGTAACTGAAAGTTTGACTGCTGAGTCCTACACTAAGGCACTGTATGAGCACATCCATTCATGCATGAATCTTATCATCCCAAATAGAACTAAGATGCTCTCCTCCAAAAAAAGGAAGCCAATCTGTTGGTCCTCTGCCATAAACAAACTTTACAACAAAAGGAAGAAACTGTTGCAGAAAAGAGGAAAATCCCAGCATGCAAAAAACTCCCTTACCAGCCTCAATAAGAAGCTGAGATCCCTCATAAAATCCTCCAAAGCTAGTTACGAAAATAAAATTGCCAAAGATCCCAAAAACAGCCACAAGGCATTCTATAACTATGTCAAGAATCTAAATGGCAATGCTCAGATCTGCTCTGAGCTACAACAGAATGGCATTAAATATACTGATCCCAAGGCTATTGCGAATATCCTCTATTCAGTGCCAACTTCACCCCCCTCTCACCCCCTAAATGGCCCATCCATTACTGCAGGATTTCCAAATTCCAGTAATAATGGCCACACAGGTAAAAAATGCACTCTCCAAAGCTAAAAATACAGCATCCATGGGACCAGATTACATCCCAGGCTGTGTACTACATGAACTACAAAATGAACTGGCACCTCACCTAAGTGTCATGTTTAATCATACCCTAACCTCAGGCTTCGTGCCCACTGAGTGGCGCACAGCTACAGTTATCCCACTCCACAAGGGGGCATCCACCTTGGATCCCGGGAACTACCGCCCCATCAGTCTGACAAGCCTGATCTGCAAGGCCATGGAACATATTATCGTGGAACTTGGATGTAGATCCAGAAGAAACAACATTAGGATCTATGGAGTTCCAGAGAAAATGGAAGGAAATAATATGATTCTCTTCCTAAATGATTGGCTTCCAAAAATACTAAACTAGGATCTATGGAGTTCCAGAGAAAATGGAAGGAAATAATATGATTCTCTTCCTAAATGATTGGCTTCCAAAAATACTAAACTTCCCTGAAGATTTATCTTTCAGAATCGAGAGAGCCCACAGGTCCCTGTCATATACATCTGCATCAAAAAATTCAACAGCTGTAAGATCCATCATTGTAAAATTCCTATCTACACAAGACAAAGACTTGATACTAAGAGCTGCATGGTCAGGAAATCCAGTCCAAGTCAATGGGAAAAATATAACATGTGACAATGATTACACTTCCACTGTGATCACAAAGAGAAAAACGTGTGTCCCACTTATTAAAGACTTAAAAAAAGCCAACATTAAAGCCCAGATAATGTATCCGGCCAGAATCAAAATTACCCTTTCAGATGGTCAACAAATATTCAATTTTCTTGGAAGAAGCAACAGCCTTCATGAGGAAATGCAAGTTACTTGAGAAAGTAGAAGAAATGGACCTTTCTTTGCCCAGTTTAAGAAGACAAGCTGCTAATGGTAAAATAACTACAGCTGACAAAACTAGTAAGAAACTTAAGGGAAAATAGTATAAAAAACCTCACTCTCAAAACTTATTAAACAATACATCTGAAAACACAGGATACAAATGGAATCATAAGGTAGAAACTTCTACTTATATATATACATACATATACACACACACACACACACACACACACACACACACACACACACACACACACACACACACACACACTTCAGCCTGCTTTTATTATCTTTTTCTATTTCTCAACACTACTCTCTTTTTTCTTATTTTCTTTTGTTTTTCATTCTTTTCCTTTTATTTTGCATAATAACATATACAATTGCTAAGTACTTCAATAAACAAACTTGTTTAAATATTTACTGAAAATAAGCTGCAGTAATATAAACACCTTACAGCAAACATTTATTATGCAAGCTATGCATTACATCAATGGTAACATAATATTGCTACCCAGCACTTATTGGTTCTTTTTTTTCTCCTCTCTATCCTAGCCATTCATACTGTTCTATTAATCTCACAAATACAGTCAGCAAATGACAATAGCCTTCAAACAACAGTTTCACACAGTATGCAAATGATTCACACTACTTCCATTTAAACTTATTACAATTAACACTATACCCATCACATAAAGTTATAATACAATTTCTACATAAAGTATACATCTGCTGTGACCATACAAACATTCTACATAGACTTTTGGCTTTATAAATTAATATGAGATAGATAGCAGACAGTTTTTATATAATATGTAAATAGTGCTAATTTTATATTAAAAAAAATATATTAAAGCTGAGGGAAGTGGAAGGGGAAAGAGGGCTTTACAATGTACAAATTTACTGTTCAAAAAGAGGTATTTTAAGCATTTTACTGTATGATTTACTTAACTCTCTGCCCGGTTTTTTTTTTTTTTTTTTGCTATGCACGAGAGCTATTACTTGTTTAAAATTACCTGTGTGCTGCATTTTGCTGCCGAAAAAGCAAAAAGCTTCAAAAGAACTCTTTCTGGAGCCTAGAACACTTTCCTGCTTGTTTGTAAACTGACTACATCACTGTAACAGCACGGATAGATGTGCAGTGTGACCTTTGACCTCTCGGCATGCTCAGATTATATATCGGAGGAGAATAAGGAAGCTAATGCCACAGAATCACTGAGAATAAAAGGACCATTAAGAAATGAAAGGATTTGTTTTAAGTAAGTGCTAAATGCTGCACATTGTTATATAAACTTTTGTAATGGTAAATGATATTTTGACTTTGTTAAAATGCATATTCAGTGTTTTAATTACTTGTAACAATGCAGATATTTAAACAAGCTTTTAACTGAAGTTCACAGGTAGGTTTGCAGAAAGTTAATGAAAATATTTAGCATAATTTTTTTAGTCTGTTTCTCTCCTTCTCTTTTTATAATTATTGTGCTTTCCTCAGTTTTACTGAATTATCTATTTCCCCAGTTTGATGAAAGATATGTATGCTTTTTAAAAGACCAAGGTTCTTATTTAACTACAATCTGTAAAAAAAACTACCAGCTCTTATAAATTTACAGAGAGAGTTACTTACCAGTTTCTAGATACCGGTTTTGTTATCTAGCTTTAATAACTAACCTTTTTAAACATAACTTATTCTAAGATACATATGCACAGGTCAGTAATCATGAACGTTGGTATACATTTGTAGTGCACATGCATTGTTCTCTATCTAGGTATATACAGGTATAGCTCTATGAGACTAACACACAACCACCCTTAAAATATGTACCTAGGTATGTGAACTCTCCATTTTGTTGTGATCACCCTTGCACATGTATTGAGACATTTTTATTGCTGACAGCAATTTTGCAACCCGTTACATTATGCTTGCATAACAATATATAGGGGTCTGAGGTATTCAAACCTACTTTGTCTGTGTATCTATAGCATTTGCTGTTCAACTGTTGCATATTACTGTGTTGTCTGTGCCATTTATACATGTGCCTGTTTATAGTTGTCCCTAGCATACTATGTACAGAAGTCAGATATTAGGAATTTCTGCATTTGTTATTGCCAGGACTTGCAATACCTGTTCTCATTAATTTACAGAGAGAGTTACTTACTAGTTTTTGGATAGCTATTGTGCTCTCTAGTTTAAATCTTAACAGCTTTTACTTAAAATTGTTGATAGTTCATGTTTTTTATTAACTCTATCTGGAAAACTTTTTAGCCTCATAGCTAAACATAAGCTACCTAAAGGCATTACTATTTTCCTACTCCGGTAACAATACACTAGTTCTTTTGTTTTAAAATTACACACTGATTTGGTTGCATAAAGATAATTACTTGTAATATACATAATTATCACAAATAATTTATTAACTTTAATTTCACACACTGATATTTCACTACTCAAATCAGTAACAATTCTAAGGAGTAGCCTTTTATTTTTCTCACTTCTTATTACATTCTATACAGTTAATGGCAGTAGCACAGAACGGACGCAGATTACTGTTCTTAGGATGGACGAATGTGGTTTTGTGGAACTTCTCATTAAACTAGGAATTAAATATTCCATGTTTACACTCGTAAATAATTTTAAATGTTTTACAATTATACTCACGTGTTCATGTTATGTTCATAAGAGAATCTTTACTATCTAACACAATCTATAGGAATGTTTTCATATAAATGTTTCTCCTTAAATGTAAATGGACTCAACAATCCTATAAAGAGAGGAAGCTTAACCACATATTTGAAATTGCACTCTTGCAAGAAATTCATATAATAGAAGAAGATTTGAATAGGATGTCTTTTAATGGCTACTCTATACTTGCAGAATCTCATTTTCAGACCAAATGAAGAGGCACCATGATATTGTAGAGGAAAACACTACCAGTACCTAAAATAAATCAACATGTATTCAGACAAAAATGGCATGTTCTGCTTAATTATTCTAGAAATAAATAAAAAAAACTAAATCACATTAGCCAATACTTATTGGATACCCGGTATCGGTGCTGCAACAGCAAATAAATATCTTTACTTACTTGCATTCAAACCTAAGGGAGAAATAATATATGCAGGTGATTTTAACTGTTTCTCTCCAGAAGTGACACTACTAAATTTGATAAGTTTAAGATATCTGCACCTGCTAAAAGATTGAACAACTTCATCAGTAATTCAGATATAAGAGATATTTATGAAAAAATAGAACCCAAGTCCCTAAAATACACACATTACTCATACAGATTTGGTACACAAACTACCATCGATAAGGTATTGGTTACAGATTATTTATTCTCAAAAATTCAGGAAGTTTTCATTAGCTCCTGCCCAATGTCCAACCACAACGCTATTTTCTTTAGAATCCACATGAAATCTAGTCATCTAGTATATTGGCAAAAAATAACAGCATACATTGTTAAGATAACTGGGTTTAAGGAATGGTTACTGAAAGAAATAAAAATATTTCTAGACATAAACGACAATGATAGTACTTCTAAAGTTATTGTCTGGGATAGGCTGAAATCTTACATTTTTGGTAAAATCAAAACCTGGTACCTAAACAAACGAAAGGAATGAGATAGTATGCTATCGAGAATACAATCAAAAATTGATGAACTAAAAAGAAATCTAAATAAAAAAGACAAACAAATACAGAACTGAAACAATTAAACCTTGATTACATGGAAATTCTTAATCACAAAGTGGCAATAAATTTAGAAAGAATCAAATTACTCTGTTACTCTGTTAACCCAAAAAAATGCCTAAATTAGTTGTGAAATCAAAAAACTTAACCAATGTTAAACATATAAGGGAAATTGTTGATGATAAAACTAAAATTGTAACAGATTTAGAAGAAATTCTTGAGACTTTCAGAAAACATCACAAAATAATAAATAACACAAATCCAAACATTAATAACAACATCCCAAAAGATAACTTCTTAAATGAGAACATAGGCAACAAACTATTAATAGAACAGAATACCAAACTTCTCAAACCAATAACATCAAGTGAACTAAAAGAGAGGATTCAAAGCCTTAAGAACAATAAAGCCCCAGGATTAGATGGATTAATAGGAGAAATTTATAAAGTACTCACAGATGATACATTAAAGATACCTTTACAAGCTTTTGCGGAATTCAGAAAAAAGACAAGCTCATTCCCTTCCTGGAAATATGCCATGATTTCCCCTATCCTAAAACAAGACAAAGACCCCAAAACAGTAACTTCGTATCATCCCATTTCACTATTAAATGTGGACTAAAAAATGTTTACATCAATATTAGCAAACAGATTACATCAACTGATGCCTAACATACTAGGTGATGATCAAACAGGCTTCATCCTAAATAGAAGAGTACAAGACAATGTTATCAAGCTCCTTTCCTTACTAGATCATGCTAACAGGAAAAAAAAAAGAACTATCAACTATTAGGCTAGACTTAAACAAGGCTTTTGACTCTATAAATTGGTCATATTTAAAGTATTAGAAGTATATAACTTCTCCCCTGACTTTATCAATATTAACAGACTATATGTTAACTCAATATCCTACATCAAAATTGGTGCTTTTTATCAGGTCTGCTCAACATCCTAAAAGGCACTAAACAAGGCTGCCCACTGTCCCCCTTATTATTTGCCCTATCAGTAGAACCTCTAGCTAACTTCATAAGAGCAAATTCTAATATAAGGGGATTTTCTGTTAGTCCAAGCTACATTTCTAAAATACAACTTTTTGCGGACAATGTCATGCTAACAATTGGAAATATAGATTCCTCTATAGATCATATAACAAAATCCCTGCAAATTTTTGAAGACATTTCAGGCCTACGCTTTAATCACACCAAAACAGAAACATTACTAACAAATAAAAAAGTAAACACTTTACTAAGAAAACACAACAATTTTAACTGGGCAAATGACACCATTAAATACTTAGGAATATACATAAAGTAAAACTGGAATAATACTTTAGAAACAAATTACAAATACCTATTATCCACAGTTAAGGAATTTTTAAAAAGATGAAATAAAATGTATTTCACGATAGAAGAAAGACTGACATTAATAAAAATGATCATATTACCAAAAATTATTTTGTTCTACTTCCAAACTTTAATTGCCTCCCCATCCAAAAAGTTAATGTTGTTGTGTCTTTCAGCTTTTCCCGGTTAAGGGTCACCACAGCGGAACTCTGGTCCACTAATGATTGGCAGTAGATTTTTACGTGCCGAGTTGCCGGCCCTGACGCACAACCTTCAACGAAGGTACGCCCATTCATGTATGTCTCCACACAGAAGATGCTCTAGCTGAGAATTGAACAGGACAACGTCTTACTGTGAGGCGACAACGCTACCGCAGCACCACCACTGCAGTTCCCATCCAAAAAGTTAATGAAGCAACTAAATAATGAAGCAACTAAATTCTATGTTAATGCATTTCCTATGGTTTCCTCAAAAGCCAAGAATCAGACATGCTTGGCACTACAGAAACTGGAAAGATGGGGGGAATAGCATTCCCAAATTTAGAACTTTATGCAGAATTGACCATACTTAATGTGATGAGCAAATGGTTACACTCCAAATATAGTTCTAATTGGAAAAATCTCCATGCAAGTATCTTATTATCTGACAGACACACAAATACTGACAACAGTATGTTCTCAGAAAATAAAATCTTCCTTGTTGTCAAAGACCATTTCTACAATACCAATAAGAATTAAAAAAAAAAACTCTTTTCACTAATTATTTATTCGATAATTTTAAAAAGATGATAAACAAAAAATCATATGACAAAAAGCTTAATATTATTAATATTTCCCACATAGCATACACAAAGACATGTCTGGACTCTTTCAACGTATCTAAAATAAAAGTAATGGAAGAAAATGGCTTAGTTTTCTGGCACCAGTTTCTCTGCAATAATAATATCCATGAACCATGTTCTCTTATGGCCAGGTATAACAAAGCATAACAACTGGTTGAACATACAAATATTTAGAGAATACATAGTTAATAAATTCAAAATATGTCATATCACCAGCACAACACCTTTACCTCAAATACTTTCTCTTCTTTGTGAAATAAACACTTTGCACATTAATAATATTCTATCATTGTCAAGTATACATAAATTTTTATGAACCAATATGCAAATCCCAGGGGACTCTCCTTATGGAATTTCACAGAGAGAATAAACATATCCATTTTTTCAGATAGTGATAAAGAATTAGTACTTAAATCAATAAGTAGCACAACGTCACCTCCTTCTTGGAAAATCTTCACTTGGAAATGCATCCATAGGAGCTTTATTACCCCACATAAGATGGACTTGATATCAAAAAATAATCTTAATAAATGTTGGAGATGTGAGAAAATACTTTGTGCAGATTGGGTACATATGTGTTTCTTACATGAAAATAGTAACTCCATTCTGCACAGAGTTCAGAAATTTTATAAAAACATTGTGGTCAGACAAGTGTGAAGTATCTGACTCATTATTACTGTTCAATGGCACCAATACCAACGCATATCCCCAAAATACAGGTGCACCTTCTTTGGTCCTTGCTTGCAATTACAAGAAAAATCATTATGTCAAATTGGAAGTGTAAAAAAATCCTATAATTTACAGATTTTTTACTATTAGCTAAACTTGTATGTAATAGGGAGTTGCAAACTATTTCAGAAAGAACTACTAAATAACACACAAGAAATTAACTTGGTAGAAGCTTGAAAAACTACTAGATAAAATGTAATCACAACAATGAGATATCTGTTATGGACATTGTAAATAGTTATTGTTCCATGTTATGATGTGTTTAAGACGTTACTGTGTATATTTATATATCATATTTCTTGTATTATTTTATTTCATAAAAACCAATAAAAAATGTTTTTAAAAATAAATAAATAACTGTGTTGTTTTAGCTATCTCTCCATATTACCAACATAAAAACATTTGCATTTATTGCACAAAGCTAAGTATATCAGTCCTTTTGTTTCACAGTTGAACCTACTTGTTATGTTCAATTGATGCTTGTTGACAGTTATTCTTTTACCAACTTTAATGTACTTACAAAAGTGGCATCTGCCACATTTATACATCCCAGGACTGTTAACATATCTTTTATTAGGTCTTTCAAGTAAGGAAGTTACATCCTCTTTTAAAAGTTACCCGTGGTCCCCCATCTAACTTTAGACAAACAGAAGTATCAGCCAGAATCAAGTCCCAGTTTTTCACAATAATCCCTTTTAAAGTGAGTGCATTGACAGAAAAAGGGGTAATAAAAGTTGTATTGAAGTCAACAGATACATTTACAGTGACTTCTTCAGCTGTTGGGAGAAAATGATTAGTTGAACCTTCTGACCTCGAACTACTACCAAAAATTGGTTTAAAGACTCCTTCCCTTCTTTTATGTGCAACTTCCACCGTTAAATTATCAACTAGAGAGACAGGGTAATATCTTTTCAAAAACATTTCTTTTAGTAAATTGCATTCTGAAATAAAGGAGGTTTCTAGAGAAGACACCCTGGCTGCATTAACTAACTGGTCTTTTACAACAGCTTTTTTCTGGTGGTGAGGGTGGGAACTTTTATAATGCAAAAAACTGTCTGAGTTTGTAGGCTTCCTATATACACTTGCCAGATATCTCTTATTACTAATAAGGACGTCCAAAAATGAAATGGTGTTGGTACTAAATTGAAAAGTGAATTTCAAAAAATCTGTTAGGGTGGAAATATAATTCAGTAATACTTCTGCAGCTGACCAATCACCTTCAAATAAAATAAATATATTGTCCAAACAATGGCTATACCATTTTAATTGTTGAAACAGATCACATTTAAATAAATGGCTTCTTTCCCAAAAAGCAAGTACACCGTTTGCAAAGCTCCCACCACATGGAGACCCCATCGCCACCCCTGACTTCTGTAAATAAAAGTTGTTAAACAAGAAAAAGTTATAGTACTATTAAGTACATTTCTTCCATACTGGCATTTTTACTAACAAGAAATTCCCTCACCCAATCAAGACTCAATTTCTGGGGGATCACCGTATACGGGTCTTTGATGTCAACCGTGAGGAAATTCAAGGTCTCATTAAACACAAATGAATCCAGATGCTCTAAAAAATGCCAAGAATCTCGGCAAATCTAAGATTCAGTTTCCAAAAACCGCGGATTTAGCAGAAGTACAAGTTATTGAATTTCGGCCAGGAGAAGGGGTGGGTTGTAAATATCCTTATGAATCTTAGGAAGAGCAAAAAAACAAGGTATCTTAGGTGCTGGCATACATAAATAGTTATAAGTGTCAATGTTAACTGTGCCCTCGATGACCTGATCGTTAACTAAAGATCTTATTCTCTGATGGGCCCCATTAACTTCATTTAAAGATACTTTGATGCAAGAGTCAGCTTCTAATAAGCATGTTACTCTCCTATTATAATCTTGCTCATCCATAAATACCAACCCACCCCCTTTGTCAGGTTTCATTACCCGAATGTTGTGTGTTCTCAAAGAATCCAGCATTTGACAGTCATGCATATTTAAGTTAGAAATACCTCCTTTTACAGAGCTATTAAAATTATTGAAGGCGTGTCGAAAATCAATTCCACACACTCTTTCACAAAGCATCAAGGTGGGGTGTAATGGTGGATTGAAAAATGCTAGAAACCTTAATAAACTGCTACTACCAAAAAGTAGTTTCAGATTTAATTTACGTAAAAACAGTTTTTAAATCAATAAGGGTTTTAACTAAATTTGCACCCCTGCTGGGTACAAAGGTTAAACCTTTTGAAAGAATATCCACAAGGCTTTGAAACACTTCATACAAAGAAAAGTTATATACATTGAAGTCTCCAATAGAGTTAGTAACAATAGTGGGGTAAAAGTTAGAGTCAACTGAACTTTTACTGTCATCAGATGATACAGTTATCTCCCCCGACGATTCTGTCTTCTCTGACGACGGCTTGGGTGAAAAGTGCCAATGCTCACATACAGTACATGCGCCGTCAAAAAGTACTGTGCCCAGTAATTAACTGACAGCTGGTTTTGAATGCTTTCAGCTACCCAGGATTAAATGACAACTGTAATGTGAAATGTCTTTTAAAAACTTAAATCTTTAGAAAGATGGATTTTAACTATAGGTTTACATAGCTACATGTGCATATAAATATATTTTTTTATATATATACATATATATATATATATATATTTTTTATACATACATTTAAACGTGTTGTCTTTTTAACAGAGATGGGAAGTGATGTCATGTATTTTTTACTATTTAAAATATGTAATTTCCTGTTTTCCTTGTCTGATGAAGTTTGCTTATTAGTGGCAGATGAAAGTGCTAACCATTAAACAGTTTGTTTGCTGGACTTGCTGATTCTGCCTATCTTTATTATCTTGTTTTGACTTCTCAAGTAACTGTTTTGCACTTTGCACTGTATGTTCTGCCAAACTATTAGACTGCAGGTACTGTGGACTACTTGTGACATGAGTAAAGTCCCATTCTTCAGCAAATTTTTTGAACTGTTGGCTTGTAAACTTCGTGCCATTGTCAGAAAGAACTTTGTGCAGACTCCCATCTTCTGCAAAATGACACTACAACTTAGTAATGACTGTACTGGATGCTAGGTTAGGAAGCAAGTCAATTTTGAACCAAGTGGAGTAAGAGTCTATTGTCGCTCGTCTAGTCAGGATAAAACAGGAGTACATTCATGAGTTCTGTTCAAGCAGCTTTATTACACACAAACATCAGAAATGAGGCTTTGTAACTTATTTATAAACACACTGACTATTGCACTTATACATGTTAACACTCTGGCTGTTCTTTCAAAATGACACTGCTGCCTACACGTGCTCAGTATTTATATGCATGTGCTTTATCTGGACATGCTTCTTAAAGGTACATACACATGATCTGATCTACATCCTCCCTTTCTGAGAAATAGTCCATATATGAAATTACAGTATTCAATGACATGCAATTTACAGAAAGGGTCTTTGGACATACAACTATACAAAATTAGATGCATATAAAACGATTGTGTCCAGGTTGCTGTGTATTTTACACTAGGTCTGGAAATGGGACCTGACCATGTAACATAAAAGTCAAAACTGGATCTAGCAATGGGGACAGTCTTCAAGGAATGTTCAACTTTGGGGACATCTGGAACATCATCAGGAATGGGACTGGATACTGCAACATGTTCCTTGGTATGACCATTGTCAGTGTTGCTCTCAGATCCAGAGTCTGTATCACAGGTATGATGCTGCGCTATAATTTCGGATACAGGAAGAAGATGTTTGCGGTTTCTCCTGTACTCTATACCCTCAGATTCCACTAAGTAAGATCTCAGCTCTGTACATATACCTCTTACTTGACCAATTCGATCAAAGCTTTTCGCCATTTGCATTATCACTGTCTCTCCTGCTTTTAACGGACAAAGAAATCTGCTCAATTTATCATAGCTGGACTTCTGAGAACACCACTTCTTAAAAAGTTTGGCTTTGGATGATGATGTATTTCTAACACTCTATTCAAATATCGTGGCTCTATACATATTCTGATGTCAACTGAGCTTTTCTTATGAGCTACCACCATGGAAAATACAAATACCCATTTTGTTGGAGTTTTGACTGAACAAATCACACCTCGTCTCACCATTTTATCTAACTCGGCTTTAACTGTCCTGCATGGCTACTGGAAATTTTCATGCTGGCCTGACAACTGGACCGACCTCTGGGTCTAACTTCATGGAGTACACAACTGGAAGTTTGCGTAGTTTGTCTTGGAAAAGATTAGCATACATAGAAAAAATGTGCTGAGCAAAATTAGAGTAGTGGGTTTTTTAAGCTAACATGGTGAACTTCCTTATTAAATGATAGTAGTTCCATTTTATAGGAAGTTACTAGGCTATTGGCCCTGAGGCCCTTATAAGCCTAGCAAAGAGTTTAGCCCAAATTTAGACAAGTCCGCACCCAAAAAAAATATTCACCCCTGCCAAGTATTGAACCCAGGACCATGTCAACTACAGTGTAGTGCATTAGCCCACTGGGCCAACTCAGCTCAACAACTCAAAAGAGTTTCTGAGCCTTAATAATGACTGGACGTGCTTCTTGACCACATAAAATCACAAGTCGTAGTTCCTCTCAACAGAATAACTTGAAAGCATTACTGAGGCTTCAGTTTGAATTTCTTCACCTCCATAAGCAACAAGCTTTGCACACCTTGACAAATCAAACCTTTCTCCTTTACACACTCTAGCAAATGTTTCTGCTGACATAACATTGCACTTGGAACCTGTATCAACTTTGAGCTGTATGGGTTTGCCATTTATCCGAACAGTACAAAATATTCATTCTTGGACCTTAAATCTAATGCATTAGTAATAGGCAAAAACCACCAGACCAAGTCAAACTGTTTATTTAAAACAGCTTTTATTGTTTTATTGTTTTAAATAAAAAAAATTTTTCAGCTTGGCCTGGTGGCTTCTCCCTTTTGAATTACTATTGTGTTTGGAAGATATTGGCAGAGAACCTTGAGTGGAAGGTATCCAATTTATTTATAAATCTACTGTATTGACCATTTCATGAAGCCCTGACACACCATAAACATAAAGAATAGGGCTGCCACTGTCTAACTAATCAACTTGTCTGTTAAAATATTCCCTTTTATAGAAAGAATGTGGGACATTTGATTTACAAAATCTTTTGAAATGATTCCATTTATTACATTTGTGGCATTGCTGACCAAAAGCGAAACACTTCATTTTTAGATTCATGATTACCACCACAATTACAGCAGTTGGCAATCAAACTAGATTGGGGCCCATGCTTTGTTTGCTGATTTACACTTATGCTTCACGGAGACTGTGCGAAGGCTGGAATTTGCTAGAAAGTTCTGGGGTTTACCAGAGAGTGCTGCAGGCATTACAGTTGCTGCCATGTGCTTGGGCCGGTTTCTTTTAACAACATGCTGCATACTATCAACATTAGTTTCATTACTGTGCCTTCTAGAGCTGTTCTCATTTGTAAGCAAATTTGTGTGTTTTTCTGTGAGACTGTATATCTGACAAATCTCAGTGGCCTTATTCAA